>NC_072411.2:95150757-95453787 GCF_028858775.2 Pan troglodytes
TATTGTGAATAATATTGCAATAGACACAGGAGGGCAGATATCTCTTTGACATGCTGACTTCATATTCTTCAGATATATACTCAGTAGTAGTAGTGCTGAATTACATGGTAGTATTTTTTTTGAGGTACCTCCATATTGTTTTCCATAATGGCTATACAAATTTACATTCTTACCAACAGTTACAAGGGTTGCCTTTTCTCCATATCCTCACCAATACTTATTATCTTTCCTCTTTATGATAATGGCTTTATGATAATGACTTTATGATAATAGCCATTCTAAGACATATGAAGTTATATCTCATTCTGGTTTTGACTTGAATTTCCCTGATTTTTACTGATGTTGAGCATTATTTCACATATCTGTTGGCTCTCTGTATGTCTTCTTTTGGGAAATGTCTACTCATGTCCTTTGACCATTATTTATATTGTTTTCTTGCTATTAAGTTCCTCACATTTTTGGATTTTTTTTGTATGATGTATTGTTTTCAAATATTTTATTGCATTTCTTAGGTTGTCTCTTTACTCTGTTTTTTGTTTGTTTGTTTCCTTTGTTCTGTAGAAGATTTTTAGTTTGATGTAATCTCATTTGTCTATTTTTGTTTTTGTTACTTGTGATTTTAGGGTCATATCCAAAAAATAATTGCCTAGGCCAATGTCATGGAGCATTTTACTGAGTAGTTTCATAGTATAAGGTCTCACATTTAAGTCTTTAATTCATTTTGAGTTACTTTTTGTATATGATATTAGATGAGTTTAATTGCAGATTTCTGCATGTGGATGTGCAGTTTTCTCAGTACCATTTATTGCAAAAAGTATTCCTCACCCATTGTTTATTCTTGGCACCTCTGTCAAAAAACAATTAAGCATAAACATATAAATTTTTTTCTGGACTCTTCATTCTGCTCCATTGATCTAGGTTTCTGTTTTTATGCCAGTACCATGCTATTTTTATTACTATAGCTTTGTAATAGATTTTGAAGTCAGGTAGTGTGATGTTTCCAGTTTTATTATTTGTAATCAAAATTGCTTTCAGTATTCTGCATCTTATGTGGTTCTATACAAATTCTGGGATAATATTTTCCTGTTTCTGTGAAAGTATCGTTCAAATTTTGATACAGATTAGATTGAATCTGTAGATCACTTTCAGTAGTATGTTCACTTTAACATGAATTCTTCGGACCCATGAACATAGGCTATCTTTCCATTTGTTTGTGTCGTCTTCAATTTCTTTCATCAATGTTTTAGAGTTTGTAGTATATGTTTTTCACCTCCATGGTTAAATTAATTAAGTATTTTATTTTTTTAAACGATTGTAAGTGGAACTTTTTTTCTTGAAATTTTTTTCGCAGGGTTGGTTGGTTTCTAGAAGTGCTACTGATTTTTGTAAGCTGGTTTTGCAATGTGCAACTTTACTGTATTTCTTTATTATTTGTAAAAGTTTTCTAATGGAGTCTTTAGGGATTTTTATATATAAGATCATGTCATCTGCAAACAAAGATAATTTAACTTTTTGAATGCCTTTTATTTCTTCTTGCTTAATTGTTCTGCCTAGGACTACCAGCACTTCATTGAAGAGAAGTGAAAACAGTAGACATGATTGTCTTGCTCCTGATTCTAGAGGAAAAGATTTCAGCTATTTTGAGTATAATATTAGCCGTAAAATTTTATACAGGCTTTTATTTTATCAAAGTACATTCCTTCTATATTTAAATTTTAAGAGGTTTATCAAAAAAGCATGTTAAACTTTGGCAAATACTTTTTTCTGTGATATTTTGAGGTGATTTTGTATTTTTATCCTTCATTTTGTTAATGTGGTGTATCGCATTTATTGATTTTCAAATATTGAACTATCTTTGCATCCCAAAGATAAATCTTACCTGATCTTGGTGAATAATTCTTTTAATATAATGCTGCTAACAGTTTGTTGAGGATTTTTGCACCTTTAATACCATCAGGCATATTGGCTCACGTAATAAAATGGGATTCATGTTATTATTGATTCAGTTGTTTACAGTGTTGTCCAGATTTTTCTATTTCTTTATAGTTCAGTCTTGGTAGGTTTTGTCTGTCTAGGAATTCATCTGTTTATTCTATCTTATCCAATTTACTGGCATATATTGCTCATACTAATCTCTTTAATCCTTTCTATCTTTCTGGTTTCAGCTATAATGTCTCCTCTCTCATTTCTAATTTTACAGTATTTGAGTCTTCTTTCTTTTTTCCTTAGTCTAGCAAAGTATTTGTTATTTTTTTCTTTTCAAAAACCAACTATTAGTTTCACTAGTCTTTTCTATTGTTTTTCTGGTCTTTGTTTTATTTATTTCTGCTTTGATCTTTGTTTCTTTTTACATCTACTGTCTTTAGGCTCAGTTTATTCACTTCTTTTTAGTTCCTTGAAGTGTAACCATAGGTTATTTATTTGAATTTTTTCTCTGTTTTTGATAAAGGAATTTATTGTTATAAACATTTCTTTTAAAACTGCTTTATCTATATTCTATAAGTTTTGGTATCTTGCATTTTCTTTTGTCTCCACATAGTTTTAAATTTCCCTTTCAATTTCTTCTGATCATTGCTTGTACAGAAGCATGTTTTTAATTTCTAGATATTTATGAATTTTCAGACATTCCTTTAGTTATTCATTACCAGATACATACCATTTTCGTCACAAAAGAAAATTGCTCTAATCTCAGTCTTCTGAGATTTACTCACTTGTGCTTTTGCCGAATTTTTTCAAATATTATAACTGTTTTGTATTTCCTTTTTTCTTTCATCCTCTCTTGCTGTCTGCCTTTGTGATCAGATGATTTTCTTTAGTGGTGTGCTATAATTGCTCACTATTTTTCTTTTGTGTACTACTATAGCTCTTTGCTTAATAGTAACCATGAGACTGACATAAACGTGAGAGTTATAAGAGGCTTTATAAAGTTGACTTCAATTTAACTTTGCATTAAAAAAACTCTACACATTTTTCCTATTTCGTCCACCCTTTTTATTTTTGATGTAGCAACTTACATCTTTTTATATTATATATATCCTTTTTTTTTTTTTTTTTTGAGATGGAGTCTTGCTATGTCATCAGGCTGGAGTTCAGTGGCATGATCTCGGCTCACTGCAACTTCTGACTCCTTAGTTCAAGCTATTCTCCTGACTCAACCTCCTGAGTAGCTGAAATTACAGGCCACTATGCCCTGCTAATTTTTGTATTTTTAGTAGAGACGGGGTTTCACCATGTTGGCCAGGATGGTTTCACTCTCCTGACTTCGTGATCCACCTGTCTCGGCCTCCCAAAGTGCTAGTATTACAGGTGTGAGCCACTGCGCCCGGCCTGTATTATGTGTATCTTAATACATTATTGTAGGTATTATTATTAACAATAAGAGTGTGTAAGGGCCAACCAGACACTGTGATTGACCTGGCACCTGGTTCCACTGGGATGGGTCTGGAATGCCCATGGGGCTGACCTGGTGCTGGTCACCTGGTGCTGGAAGCCATTGGGCTGGGCCTGGATGCTGAGTGTATAAGGAATGGCATAGAGTCTGGGTATGGAGAAGTGGTCCTGGAACCTGAGTACATGAAGATCAGCTTGACACCAGGGTCTTAGAATGGGCATGTACTCAGGGTCTACTAGAGTAGACCTGAACCCTGGGTCTATGGGAACCTGGGGCCATGGGGACCAGCCTGGAGCCAGGGGCCAGCTTGACATGGGGGCAGGTGTAAACTGGCCTGTGGGGTCCAGTTTAGAGCCTAGGATTGTGGGTAATGGCATGGTGTCTACAGCCATAGGGGTTGACTTGATGCCTGGGGCCATGAGAATAGGCCTGAACCATGGATCTATCGGGGCCTTTTTGGAGGCTGGGCATGCAGGTGCTGGCCTAGAAGCTAGGTCTGGGAGGAGTGGCTTGGGTCCTATGGCCATAGGGGCTGTCCCATAACTTATTTCCATGGGGACTACCCTAGAACTGGGGTCTGCTAGAATGGGCCTGGACCATGGATCTGCTGCAGTATAAGGCTGCAGGGGCCAGCTTGGAGAGTGGGGCTGCAGATAGTTGCCATGCACTGAGCAGGCCTAGGGCCTGTGTTTACAGGTAAAGGCTTATTGTGTTAGGGTAAGAGTGTCAGCCTAAAACTGGGGCAAGCCTGAAGCCTGAGGTTGTGTGGCTAACCTGATTCTGGGGTGGTCTGGAATCTGGGACTGGCCTGAAACCTGGGGATAAGGGGCCTTCCTGGAGGCTGAGTCTATGGGTATTATCCATATGACTGGGACTGCTGGCAAAGTGCTGAATTTGGCCTGAAACCTGAGGTCTTGGCGGCTAGTCCAGTGCTGGCAAAATAATTATTATTGAAATGCAATTTAGACTGTATTCTGTGAAAATATATCCATTGTTAAAATATATTATATTTATGAAAGAACTTTTAAATATATAATAAGCAATCCTCATCCTTGTGTTTTTACCACTAAAAAGTGGAACTTTAAATAGATGCTAGAAAATGTCCAAGAAACATATATAAAATATAATAAGCATGTAAAATTACAGACATATTGAAATGTTTACATTTAATAATTCCAATTTTTATGACCCTGGCAATCAAGTAGAAAATGTGATTATGACTACCAAGAGTTTATAAAATGAACAAGCACAAGCAAACAAAAATCTAGAAACTCTTAATGTAAAGGTCAGCAGGACAATTTTAGTGAAATCAAAAGTAAACACAACTTTACTTACACGAGAATTTTTTAATTTCTAGGAGAAATAACCTAGAGGTATCTCATAGACACATTTCTTAGGCTCAAACAGAAGATAGTGCAAACTATAGGGAAATTAAGAGGTCTGAAGTTCAAATAATGTTTCATTTGCTCACTCCTCTATTAGCATTCTGACTCATGAAAAATTTAGTAACCAGAAGTAGTGAGTCATTCTATTGCTGTAGGAGTGGATGCTATCCTCCTCTCTATTAGTTGTGTACATTGAAACTCAAAAACTAATTAAAATTTGTTTAAAGTATACAATGTAGCATTCCAAGTGAAGATAAATATAACTTGACACTAATTGTTATAATAATTGGTGTTAGAGACAATTATCACATGAAAATATGGCATTAAGTATTGTTAAATAAATGTTTAATTAATTGGAGTTAATCTGATCAATTTTATTTAATTTTACTCAAGGAGTTTCTAAAGTTTGAAAGCAAAGAAATAGAAAGCAAAGATTTCAGAATTATTTAGGGGGCAGTAAGTCATGTATACAATTTATTCTAAAATTCGATCACTATTATTTTCATAACGGCTATCTTGCTTCTGCATTTCTCAGTCTATAATATGTTTATCGTAGTTTTATGTTTTCATTTATCTCACTCTTATGGCAAGTTTCTAAGTGTCTTTCCTTTACAATCCAGTCTCATCCTTGTGATTTGAGTCATAAATTATACCTACATTTTCACGTGACCCTTTTTAAACTTGAAAGCTAGAAGTCAGCTTTAGTTTTTATTTGTCTCTGAGTCTCCAAACTCCACTGTTTACAAAATCTCAGTCCATCTATGCATTGTCTCTAAAACCAAAAGCTTTCCTTTTATTTCCACTCTCCTACAGTCCTATTAACTCTTGCTTAAACGTCTAAAATGGCATGCCATGTAGCATGCTTGCTTTTAGTTTCCATCACTGTATGCAGCGAAGGTGACCAATCTTCGTTTGATCAGTTCTGTTAATATTATTAGCTACTAACCAAGCTCTGGTTTCCAGATCTTCCTTTATACAATCATTGGTATAAATTTAGCATTCCCTGCAATCTCATAAAAACTCACTTTGCCAAATGTTTTTCTTCCTATATCCTGTACACATAGTCTGTATTTCAAATACTCATAATTTCTTGAATTTACCTTCAACTTTTCTATAACCATGCCCAAGCTGTTTTCTCCATATGAAGCTGTCCTTATTGGGATTCCATAGCTTGTAGTTATGGATTAAATATTAACTCAGTCATGATGTCTTTCAAAATCTTATATCAGAATCAAGCTCTCTTACCATACAATGGTTACTTATTTGTACCACATACATAAAGTATTTATAAGATATCTGCTTCTCCATTCTATCATGAATAACTTGAAGACAAAAGGTCTTTTGCTCATTGTTCTTTGAACTGCTATTTTTTTCTGGTTTGGTAAAGTGCGCCTAAAATGTATTAAATAAATCAGCATTGGATGAGTTAACATTAACATTAATTAGCACCAGTAATTCAATACTGATGTCACCAACTCAAAATAGATAATAAATAATTTTCTATTAACTTTTATCAAAGTTTATTTTTCATAAACTATTACTAAGCCTATTAATTATAATATTAATATTTTCAAAGTCTTCTATTTCTCTTTTTCTAAAAATTATTAGTTGTTTTCTTTTAAGAAAATACTAAACATGGATTGTAAAAAAATAGAAAATACATATTGGTAAAAAAAAAAGGCCTAATTTCTATTATTTTACCATTACTAATTAATTACAATTTGTACTTTTGCACTTTTAAAAAGACTCTCTAGGCATTTCATTGTATATGTACACACGTATTAAAAAAATAGTTTAGCCTATATTCATATTTTAATCTATTTTAGTGGCTACTTTGTATTCTCTAAAAAATTATTAAAATTTTTAAAACTAAGTTTCTCCATTTGGGCATTAAACTGATTTGCATTGTTAAAAATCTTATTATAATTTGGGTAGCAATGGATATTATAGTACATATTGAGAAAGTTTTGAAAATAAAAGTGCATATTCACTCTAAATAAAATAATAATGAATAAAATTACAAACTTATTCTTGAAGTCAATTACAGTTTTTTTAATGGTGACTTCCTAGAGTTTGAATTACTGTATCGGATTATAAATATTTTTAAATTCATCAAATACCCCTGACATCTTTAGATGATCAAATTGATTTATATATATATATATATTTGTCTATAAAGCCAACATAAATTTTCAATCAGATTAGAACGACTCATTTTTAAAGAATATTGGTTGATTTACCTTATAACTTGTTCATTTTTTTATATACGAACATGAGCCAGGAAGTCATCTGCCTTCTTACAAACAAGAATAGAAAATAAAATGTCAATTTTGTGAATATGAGTACTAAGCTGTTGCCTAAAAGACAATTGAATTATTATCAGTAATTATTTTTAGATAGTGTGAAATTCATAGATTATCCTTCGACCTAATGAACTTAAAATTTTAACCTGAACAAATTAAGTTGAGTTAGTGATAGGAATATCTTTGGGGATGCATTCAAATTGGATATAAACATATCAATTTTAATATCTCATCACATTAGCACTGACTAAACTCTAAAATTTACTCATATCTTGTTGTAATGGACAGTAAAACCAAACTTGGCATCCTAGGCTATAGCTTTACTTAATCAGAGAAATCAAACATGACTCTCTGACTTGACTAAACATAGTTGACACAATTATATTAAGTACACATATCACTTCTGAAGACATATTACAGTAAATCTTTTATTAATCTTCCGATGTCAAAATAGTACCACATTATCTGCTACAAATTCAGTAACATAAAGATTAATTTGTTATTTATTCTATATATTTTACATGAAGCATTTAGAAAATATTACATTTTCCCTATGTGTCTCTCTTTAAATTTTCTGGCGTAACCTATAAATCTATTTAGAGAAGCTTTCTCTTATCCTCAGCATATATTTCACAATACAATACACTTAATTATCTTTCTACCAAAATTTAGAATGAGCATAATCAAATGAACTTACAGATCATCTGTTGGTTACTCAGCTACTTGAATATTGTATATAATATTAAGATTTTAAATTGAACTAAAGTTTTCTTGCAATACAGGAAAGAATAAAAATATGCATTATAAATTTGATTCATACAATCTGAAACTGCAATACACTAAAAGAAAACATAGAGGGATAGCTCTATGACATCGGTCTGGGCAAAAATAAAATGTTTAATATGACCTCAAAAGCACAAGCAACAAAAGCAAAAATAGATAAATTGGATTATTCAAACTAAAATGCTGTGCACAGCAAAGGAAATAATCAGCAGAATGAAGAGACAACTGTACAAATCTATTACTTTAAAAATAATTTTGATAAATTTTTATAGATAATATATTTGAGATGACAATTATAAAAATCAAATATTATTTGGTATTCAAAATGTTGAGACATATACATGTAATATTAATCTTCTGATCATCGCAAGTTCATCCCTTTGGAATATGAGTTCTAAATTTTAAATAAGGAGCAAAACCAGCTAGAATAATAGTGACCTTAGCTTACATTCCAGATTGTTATATTTTGCCCATGGTTTTGTTCTCTAATACACTGAAATTTATTCATCCATTCATTCATTTATTGCATTGTATTGACAGATTAATATGACCCTGGCTTTTTTCAAGTACTGGGGTTACAACCATGGACTAAACAAAAAGATAATCTTTGCTACCATGGAATTATATTGCACAGTGATAATATGATAAGTCATAGTAAGAAAGAATAAATAAATAAAACTCAATTACACTGTGAGCCACACAAGAAAAGCAAAAATTAAGCTGGACCTCAATTAGTTAAAGGTTTTCTGCTAATAAATGGCAGAAACATTAATGACAAGAATAATAAGGAAATTTGTTGGATCATTTGCTTGTTTTTCTCACACTTTCTAGATATCACTCTAAATAAGAAGGAAGCTGTTCTCTGCAGATTACATCTGAGATCAGCAAAAAGAATGCATTGGTTGGACATTGGCAGGTGGAGAGGTGGATGAAAGGAAAATCAAGAGTATTAATTCTGTCTTTCATCTCTCTGGCATCTACAGCAGCGACTCTATCTTCTATGTTTCTGGATTCCAACTGAAAACATTTTCCTACACAGTTCCAACCTCTTATTTGGATATAGTCCTAGGCCTAAAAGGTCCAGTTTTCTTTGGTTAGGTTCCATCTCTACTCCCATTGACTCTGCAGCCCTGTAATTGGCAGCTGTCTCCTTGTTGCTAATATAGGGGCATCCTAACCATTTTCTATGTGTCTTGCCACCTCTTTCATCCCGCACTACCAATTTATTTTACTGATACTCTTATTTTAAAATACCTAGGGTAGTTTACATTTTTTCCGTTTAGATTTATATTAGTTAAAAAATCGATCTCTACAAAAACCTAGAGAGTAAAAGTGATTATTAACTTTGCCCAAAATTATCATAAGAAGTTAATAATTGTTAATAGTTATATACTTTTAACTTTCAGAAGTCTAATTGTCTCATAGTATGCATAGATATTTCCACTCATTTTCACAAGAAAACTGATGCCAAAATCTATCTATAGAAAACAAATCTTAAGCAATGCTTGTGTTAGAGAATCAATATCTTGCTTTACTTTGTTTTAAAAGTGTAAGAACAATTTTTAATTTCTTTTGAAATGTATTTGATTATATATTTTTTAAAAAGTACCGGGCTTGACCCCGCAGCATACTACCTGCATTAAAACCATCTTTTGTAAATGAGTTAGTAAAATTGTCATCAAATGTGATCATATGGTAAAAATCCCAAACATCCCCCTCAGAGACACAATTTTATAATTTTAAAAGTATAATGAAAAACTTAACATAAAGCATGAAAACATTATACATTGAAAGATTCAAATTATAATTATGTAGGTTTTCTATGATACAAATCCTGTCTGGATCCTGGTAGTTTTTATGTATATACTTTCAGCATCTGGAATATCATTTTCTCTTTGTTACAAAAAGCACAAAGGAATAGATAAGTGGGGTAGTAGATAAGTAACTACAAAATAAATGGAATTATAGGTATTCTCTTATAGTAAAACATTGGTGTGAGTACTCTTTATTTTGTTTAGTTTTCCCAACTACTTTTTCCTTTTTAGAACTAACCTGATTTTCTATTTTAACATTGATTTTAACAGTATATTTTTAGTAATTATCTGAAATTTGAAATATCAAATCAATGAGAATATTGAAATATGAAAATAAATGTTATATTCAACAAAGTATGATGAGAAATAAAATAAATTAATCTGGATAAATAATCTTTTTAATTAAGTGATGAATCACTTACTTTTTTTTTTTTTTTTTTTTTTTTTTTTTTGAGACGGAGTCTCGCTGTCGCCCAGGCTGGAGTGCAGTGGCGCGAGCCCGAGTAGCTGGGACTACAGGCGCCCGCCACCTCACCCGGCTAATTTTTTGTATTTTTAGTAGAGACGGGGTTTCACCGTGTTAGCCAGGATGGTCTTGATCTCCTGACCTTATGATCCGCCCACCTCGGCCTCCCAAAGTGCTGGGATTACAGGCGTGAGCCACAGCGCCCGGCCGAATCACTTACTTTTTAAAGAAAGTTATAACATTCAAAATTTGGTGGGAATTTGATTGGAAGGAATGTAGAATGAAGAGTATTTTGGCAATATCTAGAAAATTGCCGTGACTTTTTTACTTTAGTAAACTCACTTCTAAAAATCAATTCCAAGAATATCTTGTTAAAATATCATCGGCTACTTGATTGCAGTGCTATTAGTAATAACAGAAGAAGGAAAGGAAATGTTCACCACAAAAAGACAATGGTACATTCCCATGAACAAGTACTATAGTGCTGTAAAAATAAATGAAAAATATTTCTATATATTACCGTGGCAGTGATGATATGGTTAGACTTTTTGTCTCTACCCAAATCTCATCTTGAGTTGTAATCCCCGTAATCCCCACACATCAAGGGAGAGTCCAGGTGGAAATAAGTGAATCATGGGGACAGTTTCCCCCATGCTGTTCTGATAGTGAATGGGCTCTCAAGAGATCTGATGGTGTCATAAGGGGCTCTTACCCCTTTGCTGGGCACTTCTCCTTCCTGCCACCTTGTGAAGGAGGTGCCTTGCTTCCCCTTTGCCTTCCACCATGATTGTAAGTTTCCTGAGGACTTTACAGCCATGTGGAACTGTGAGTCAATTAAACCTCTCTCTTTTATGAATTACCCAGTCTCAGGGAATTCTTTATTGCAGTATAAAAATAGACTAATAGAAGTGATATTTAATTCTGATTTTGATCACCCCCAGAGACCTGTCAGGGGGACTTTTAATTGTCACAACTAGCGAGTCCTACTGACATCTAGATTACAGAAGGCAGGAATATTGTTAATCTTCCTATAATATACAGAACAGCCCCCTAACAAAACAAAGAGTTATCCAGTTCAGAATGTCAAATTTGAGAAACCCTTTACTAGGGTAATGAAGGATTTCAGGACATCCACCTTAAACTATGCTGCTTGGGCATATTTATTTTGTCAAACCATATCATCACTGTCACAGAAATATGTAGAAATATTTTTCATTTATTTTTACAGCACCATAGTTCTTGTTCATTGGAATGTACCATTGTCTTTTGTTGGTGAACATTTGCTTTCCTTCTTCTGTTATTACTAATAGCACTGCAATTAAATACCTGATGATATTTTAACATTAGGTACCAGAAGGGCACTCTGATTTCCTGTTTTCATCCTAAACGCAAATCATGAAATTCCAATGTAAAAAATGTCCTCCCTATAAAAGAAAAAAAGAAATGTTCTTATCACCAGAGATGAGTCAAGGTGGAAAGAAATCTGTACATATAACATTTTATTAAATAAAATCTGCATGTTTTTCTCCTGTTACTCTGTCTTATGTTAAATTCTTAGACCAACCAAAAAACTTACGAAGATAGAGGAATAATTTTTTCTCCTCTACCTACATTTTCAACAATAGGTTAAAACTTTTAAAGTAAAAACATCAAGGTGGAGAATATTGTGCATAGGATACTATGCACAATATATTCACATATAGACACTATTAACTTTTTAAATGAAACATAATTAATACATTTTAAAAATTACAAAGCTTGGATTGGAGGGATAAATAGAAGGAAATACAGATAAAAGCTAAAATCCCCTGAATAGTCTATTTGGTTTAAGTTAAAAACAAAAACTCATAAAATTAAAGTAAAAATTCAAAATCAAATGGTTGTATAACATGGTTAATATTGCTTATCAGAAATAATTTAATTACAAATAATGTGTAGGATAGATTGGGAGAAAGTGGAGAAACCACTGGGTACCATGATCAAAGAGATGGCACCATTTTGTGTTCTTATTGCCTTTATAAAGATTGAATCCAAACGAAGGAGTTAAAAAGACAAAGATTAGTGCTACAATGGAGAATGGGGACACTTGAAAGAGCTAAGATTTAGAGAATTAAGGAGGAAATAGAATAAAGAAAGATGGTAATTTTGGAAAGAAATAAAAGGAAGCATACTTCTTTTTGGTGTTAGAGGCACAAAATGAATGAAGATGCAAGGGTATTTTTGAGGTGGAGAGCCTGAGATTGAGTAATTATCCTTGTAAAACAAATTTGATTTTTAAAGATTATTTATTGAATGTGAGAATCCTGGGCTTACATTGTGAATTTAAGGAATGTACAATGTATGGAAACTGTGGATTCAGAAATACTTTCAAAGTCATTTGGAGCAAGAAGTAAAAAAAGAAATCCCATGTTGTGAATAATTGTTGAATAAACCATAAGGAAATCTGAACAGTTTAACTACATGTATCTCTGCCAGTCAATGTAGAATATCTTCTTGAACTGCATAAAGGAAAAAAAAAAGTAAGAAGACATTACATTGCCTTATTTTCTGCAGTATTTCCTCTAATTATATTTTGAAGTATCAACCCCCTTTCTTTAGATACATTTTCTTTTAAAAAATTAATTAATCATTTTTAATTGGCAGATAATATTTTATGCATTTACCAAAACATGATGTTTGAAGTATATATATACATTGCAGAATGACTAATCTAGCTAATTAGCATATGCATTACATAGTTATCATTTTTGTAGTGAGAGATTTTACATCTACTATCATAGCAGTTTTAGGAATATAATATATTGTTAACTGTAGTCACCATATTGTACAGTAGATCTCTAGAATGCATTTCTCCTTAAAAATATATATATTCTTTTCAATATATAATAGAGTTTATTCAATATATATTTACATGGAACAAAAACCCATGATTATATATGCATATTAAATATGCATTACAATTCATAACATTTATTATGTAATGGTTTCCATTACATATTTTTACAATTACATGAAAATCATGAAATAATATATACTTACAAGTGAAAAAAATGAATATGTGTTGTAGCATTTAGACAGGTATTTCTCATAAATAGCAGAGTTACGGTAATTCAAAAAGCTCCTCTCCCCCTTTTTTTCTAAGGTACAAATTAACAGAAATAATTAAATACTTGAACTTTTTCCAGAAAGTTGTTTTACCGAAGATAAATGTTGAATTCAAACTTAAGAAGTAATTTGTTATTATTGTTGTTGTTCTTGTTCATAATAGTCTGATGATGATTCTTGCAGAAAAATGCAGAATTTAAAGTTGTAATTTAGCCACTAAATCACTAGATGGTATACAGTTCCTTTAAGGAAATATGCATCAGGAAATATGTGTAACAATGACTTTGTTGTCGAGTAGTTTCGTCAACTCTATTTATTTAATTATATTCATTTTTGCCAAAATTTATGTGTTACTACTACAGAATACTTTTTTATAAAGATTCTAAAAACTTCTTTCTACTGATATATAATAAAACAATGATTATCCAGATATTTAAAGATTAAAAATATATTAATTTTTCAATGCATAGTCTATTACCAGGTCTTTCTTGGAATGTAATGAATAACAATTATAATTTTAAAGATATTTGTAAAAGTATAAAGTTTATATTTACCAGTTCTTCAAATACCAAAGAATATTAGTAGATTAATAGTAAAAACTGATGTTTAACCTAGTAATATTATACTTTCAATAACAGTCAATCTCTAGGCTAAGTACCTTCAAATTATATTAAAAGTCCTAGACTATTCAAAACTTATTTACTAAACTGCATTCATTAATATTTTAAGCCTAATAGGATACTGGGGAAACTGAACAATCAGTAACGTATGGGACTGCTGAAAATCAAAAAGACACTTAATTGCTTAACTGATCATTGTTAAATTTTTGAAATATATTTCAAATTGTAAACAATAAATTATCTTGACTACATTTTTAAGCAAGTTTCAAAAATCTTTTTGTAGATGGATGAGGATAATGCTATTCTTCTTTAATACCTACAGTGCAGATGTCTGTCATTTTCATAGATTTTTTTACTTTAAATTTGTAGAAAATGCCTTCCACATGCAGAAAAAAATGATTTATGGTTTAATATAGAAAGAAAACATGTTACAATTTAAATGTCTAATACTGACTTGGAAGTGAATTAATTTTAAAACACAACCTGAAGTTGGTTTTAAGAATTAAAATAGATATTGTTTTTATTTGCTTCTTATTAATTAACAGAACTGTATGGACTTCTGATTGCAGCCAAGATAGAGTGGCCTGATTTCTCTCTGCTCCTCAACATTATAACTAAAAAAAGGGTAAATGCCTTGGGCATAACACAACAAGGAAGCATAGAATGACTCTAATGAATAGAAAAAAATATTAGGCAATCTAGGGGCCTTGTAATTTGAAGAATGACACCAGATTAAGTGCCCTTGATTTACTATTGATTTCCACATATACTTAGCAAGAGTCCTGTAAAAGTTTATAACCTAGGTCTTCCAAAGGTATATACACAAAGAGATGCAAGAAAAAACCTGTTTCTATTAGCCAAAGGGCTGAGAAAAGGGTATCCTAACACCAAGATGTTTTGGCTGTATGCATTCTACTTCAGCCAAATAACTTCCTCCCACTCTGTTGTTTAAATGAGACTAAATAAAGGAGAGATCTTTCTGCACAAACCAATGGCAATTGGTAATCCCAGCTACTCAGGAAGCTGAGGCAGGAGAATTGCTTGAACCCAGGAGGTGGAGTTTGTAGTGAGCCAAGATGGCACCACTGCACGCTAGCCTGGGCGACAAAGTGAGACTCTGTCTAAAAAAAAAAAAAAAAATCTTGACATCTAATCCAGCAATGTCTACAAAAATTATATACTATGATCAAGTGAAATTTATTTTAGATATGCAAAGCTGGTTCAATGTTTGATAATAAATAAATTTAATTCACTAGATCAATAGGATGAAGAAGAGAAAGATAAATTATGTGATTATATCTATTGACATATAAAAATTATTTGACAAAAATTCAGCATATATTCACAATTAAAACTGCAAATTATGTTCACAGGATTCTTTTCTACTTTATAGAGATTATTAACAAAAAAACTATAGTTCATATTTTATGATGAAAGACTGAATGATTTCCTTCTAAGATCTGCAACAAAACAAGGATGTCCCCTTTATTACTCTTCTATTCAACATTGCAATGGAAGTTCTAGTCAATGCAAAAGACATGAAACAAAAAGTCATACAGAGTAGAAAGAAAGGAGTAAAACAGATTAGAAAGAAAGGGATCAAACTGTACCTACTTGTAGATGACATTACAGTCTACATAGAAAATTTATATAAATATCTACCAAAAAAATGCTAGAACTAACAAATGTATTCAGCAAGGCTGCAGGATAGATGACCACACAAAAATCAATTGCATTTCTATGTAGTAACAATAAACAAACGGAAACTTATCTGGAGCTCAGCTGAGCTGGAAAGAGCTGGGCTGCCGTGTGTTCCATTTTGTGATGGAGTGATAGTCAAGGTTAAGGTAGATCAGCACAGATGTGGGTGTTCATCTAACTTTTGAAGGAGTATTGATCAAAAGGCTCCTGTACTTTTATGAACCTTGGGGACAGGAGAAAGAAAGGGGGAGAAAGCTAGGAATGGAAAAGTACTGAATACTGAGTTAGAGTGGATAAAATTGTCTGCAAGATTTTCTACTCCTCCTCCAATGTAAAGGCCTCAACAGAGAAACGTGAGAAAGGCAGTTGCTAAGTGCCCTACATAAAGAGAAATAAAAAGAAAAGTTTCTGGACTCAGAGTGCAATTATGCTAGAGAGGTCTAAATCTTGACTGCAACTCTCTTCAGAGACTGCAACACATTGGCTGTGCACCAAGCCTGATGTGAGAAGAATAACTTTCCCTCAGGAGGCGAGCCAGGCAAAGGCTTTTTAATTACATATAGTTGGGCCTGAAATATATTACACATCCATTTTTTGACCAAGAGTCAAACTCCTTAGTAACGAAGTGAAAACACAATGCCAGTTACAATTGCTTCCTCTCACCATGCCTCAGATGAGGTATCTAACAATTAATCTAACAAAACATGTATATGATGAATATATTAAAATTTCAAAATACTGATGAAAAAAGAATTTTTAAGACTGAAATATACATGTAGATGCAAACCATATTCATGGATTGGAAAATTTAACAGAAGATGTTGATTCTGCTGCAATTCCTACCAATCACCAGTGCTTTTGTAGACACTGTAGTTTGATGGGTGCCCCACCGGGTTACTAAAGGGTACATGTCTGCTGCCTGGACCCTAAAGGCTGAGCAGTGAGCCAAGGCTGTGGTGCTCAGCTAAGAGCAGGTGTCTCTGAGAATCCAAACTTACCAGAGAATATCTGAGAATCCACCAAACAAAACAGTCCCGTCACACACATCATAGGCAAAGAGCCAGAAAATTAGCTTAAAAGCGGCTTACAGATAGATAGTGTATCTCTAAAGCTCTCCAGGAGTGCCTTGTATGTGAGTGCCAATAAACTCATCTACCCACCAACCTGGACTTATCCAAATCATTGTTTGGTCTCTTGGTTCCCTTCTAGTTTGGGGGAAAGTTTTTTTTCTTTTTTTTTAAATACGGTTCTGAGTTTTTCTCATTACAGACATAGAGAGACTTATCTTAAAACATATGTGAAAAAACAGAATTTTGAAATGAAAGACTAAAGTTGGAAAAATCATCCTAACTAATACTAGCACTTATTATACAGCTATGGTCAAGAGTGTGGTGTTCTTGGAGGGATAGACATATTGATTAACATACTCGTAAGTAGACACAAATATGTCCAACTGATTTGTTTTACAAAGGCATTCAGTATAGATCAGGTGGCATTTTCAACAAAATGCACTACAGCAATTCATTATCCATAGGCAAATACATAAATCAATAGGAGTGTATACATATATATCACTCATGTAAAAATTTTATGAATCATGGATTTAAAGATTATTGATTTAAATATAAAACATAAAGCTATAATACTTTTAAGAAGAAAAAATAGGAGAAAATCTTGGGAAGTAGGCCTAGATAAAGAGTTCTTGTACATGACACTAAAAATGTGATTCACAAGAAATCAAATTTATAAATCTGACCTCATCAATATTAAAAATTTTGCTGTCAATAGACCTGGTTAATAAAACAAAAGACAAGCACAAAAGTAAGAATAATGTGGAATATACAAAGTACTCTCAAGATTCCACAGTAAAAATCATTTGAAAAAGAAACTTATCAAAAGACATGAAGAGACATTATACATAAGAACATGTAAAGATGGCAAATAAATACATAAAAGGTGTTTAACATTATTAGCCATTGGGGAAATGTATACTGAAATACCAATGATATATCACTACAAACATATTATAACAGCTGAAAATATATCAACACTACCAAATGCTGGTGAGGTTGTGAAGAAACTGGATCACTCCTATACTGCTGGTGGGAATACAAAATATTACAGCCACTTTGGAAGACAGTATGGCAGTTTCTTACAAAACTAAACATGCATTACCATAAAACCAACTATATGTACTCTTGGGCACTTATTTCACAAAAATGAAAATTCATATTCACACAAAGTCCTATACACAAGTTTTCACAGAACCTTTATTTGTAATAGCTATAAACTGGAATACAACCAAATGTCCTTCAATAGGAAATGCTTAAATTACCTGTGGTACATTCATACCATAGGATACTACTCAGAAATGTAAACTATTGATACAGGCAAGCATTTTAATGGATCATGTCTTGCAAAGAATAGACATCCAAAAATGTCAGTTGTTATTCTTTTTTCACATGCCTGTTACTACAACTCAGTATGGGGCTACAAAATTTCAATATTTTATGTTTTGCCTTATCAAACTTCAAAGTAATGCCTAACATATAGTGGACATTGAGTGTACTTCCATCAAGACCAAAGGTATGAGAGAAAAACAGATGCTATTATATAATTTTTCTTTTTTTTTGGTCCTCTAATACAAATTCATAAAGCCTGTTATTTAACCTCATTGAGTTTTGACTTTCTGCTAAGTTAAAAAATGTATTTTCATTCTGTTGTTGAGTACTATATACTGCACTTATTTTTAAAGAAATACTCATAAATATGGAAGTAAATATACATGTGTATATACTTATGCAGCTGTACTTTTAATATCAACTCATGAATTAAATCCTGCTCTACTTTAAAAAATATGTTACGCTAAATTGTTTTCAAATCAGTCAGTGACTTCCTTCTCTGAGGTCAAAGACAGTTTAAATTCAAATATCAGTAACTCATTGTGAGCATCAATGAATGCCAGCTAATTTTAAAGGAAATAGCATTGACTTCAGTTGCTCTAACAGGCTTTAATATAGTATTGGAATTTCCATTTGATGATTGAGAAATTTGATATGGAAAGCAGTAAAATAATTGGTGCAAATTTCATACTAAAAGGAGACCGAGGCAGGATTAAACCAGTGGTGTGCAGGTGAATGTTTAACAACCAATTGTATTGGGTAAGGACAGGGAAGGCTGGGAAAGATCCCTGGTTTGGTGACATTTGCTGTGCTGGTAAAGTCACTGGACACTGAGAAAGAAAGAGATGTGCACATCTGGTTTTCACAAACAGGTACAAAGCAGCTCCAGCATGCTAGTGAATCACTTCTGCTCTTTTAACCATCTGTCCTACACTTAGTTTTGGCATGTACACTTTTCTTGATTAATTTGGCATCCTAAATCCTACTTTCCTGATTCTATTAAATCCAGTCTTGCTTAGTGCATGATACTAAAAATACATACATCAAAAAAGAAACATATTGCATTTTATTGTCTATGGGCAAGAATAGTTTTTTTGTTGTTGTTTCTACTTAGACAGAAGATGAATGGATGCATTGCTTGCAGTATTTATACTATGTTACATTCATTTGAATGTTTCATTATTAAATACGATGAAATTAAACTACCTATCTATGTGTATGAGTACCAACATATGCATATATCCATACATATACATTTACATTTTGTGACTCCATGATAAGGTAAATTTCTAATTAAATTTCTTGTGAATCACAATACATACTTGGGGACTATCCTAAATTACCTTAAACATCGTTTACTTCAAAACATTGGAGTGAGGAACTTAAAATTACCAAATTAGTTTCCAATTCACACTTTTATTGCATAATTTTTATACTAGGTAATTTTATACGAATTGTGAAGACTCTAATAAAAATGTTTAGCAAAGCAATATATTTTTCTATGATACTTATCACCATCCATTGGCAGTAACTTTCTATTAATTTGATATTTAATTCAACCTGTGGTCATTTTTGTAATTGATTTTTGGCCCTAAGATAAATGTTCCCAAACATCTTGCTAATTTTTTCAGCTGATTATTTTAAGAGAATAAAGACAATACAATTGTTTCTAGCTACCCTGAAACTATCTTGCTCTAAAAAAATGTGTGGTTTAATTGTTCTGTTACTGAGCACTTTTTGTTTCCCATGTAACAATGGTGAAAATTTAGAAAAATTATATTTAATTTTAAATTATTTAATCCTGAACATAAAAGCCATTAATCAGCTGTTATTGGTTGCTTAATCATGATTTTTTTTCCAAGTAATGCTTAAAAACCCTCATATACTTGTGGTTCCTTGGAGGATGCAAAGACTCAATGCATGATGAATTTTTGCCTTATTTATTTTTAAATACACCTGAGCCCAGTTGGAAATAAATTAGGATTGCTGATATATAAGTGGTTTAGAGAGTCAAGTGAAGCTTTCAAATTCATTTTCTTTTTTATTTTCTGCTTAATTTTTAACATGGGGATGATTAAATGTATTTTCTTTACAAAGAAAACAGATCACACTAGGGTTCCTTGTGTTAACCAATGAACACAAGGGCATCGACATTTCCAGTGAGGCGGGGTAAGGGATTTTACACTGACCATGACTTGAATGTTCTGAAATTTCTGTTACTGCAGAGTGAAGAAACATGGAGCTTTTGTATTGGTTTGTGCAGAATGTGGGGCAAGAGTGGAAGAGGGAAGGGTGATGATTGAAAGTTGTCATAAAACATCAAATATAGAGTAACACTTTTTGCTAAAATTTACCTTTGAAATTTGACTGATTATTGAAATGGGCCAGGTGTTATGATATTGAATTTTCAGTTTGTTAAGTAAGCCATTTTAGCACTCTACAAGGGATAAGAGTTGCTCTCCTTTCAATGATTCACTTGGTCCTATGAGGTCTCTGATCAAATATCACTTTCTTAGAGGGTTTATCCATGAAAGCTCTACCTGAAAGAGAACTCCTTATGCTAGTTGCCTTCTAGTACTTTTTGTCTCCCTCTCTCTTTATTGTACTTTCTGGGATTAGATTATACATCTTTCAAAATTGTTTGATTTCCCCAATACAGTGTAAGATCTCTGAACCCAGAAATTCTATTTTGTCACTTTTATATTCATAGCTGAAAAAATAGGGCCTGGAGCTTAATGAATGATATTTAATGATTAAATCAATAAGAGATGGAGGAGACTACATCAACTTGAACAATAAAAGATGAAGTTAGTCTTATAAGAGATTATAGGGAAAGAAGCTATGGGAAGTGATTTTCTCTAATTGGACATTAACAGTGAAGCCTATTAATCTAGCTGCCAGTCATTAAAATTGCTATAGGTTATAATTGCCATTGTTCATAAGGTATCTTATGAAGAAAAAGAAAAAAATAAATTACTTGGGCACACTAGGCAAGCAAGCCAACAATACAGAAAAATCTGACTCCTTTATTTTCAGCACAAAGGAAATATGAAATAGACTGGTGGAACTAAGTTATCTATTTCTTTTTTTTGTAAGATTCTCTGAAAAATTTCCAATTAAATATTTCTTCAAAATATTTAGATATTTCTCCATGCTTATAGGTAGTCTTGAGGTGGAGAAAAAAATGAATGAATAGATAAATAAATAAATAAATGAATAAATAAATAAATTTGTCTCCAGAGTAAAATACAAAAGGATATTTTTATTGCACTGCTGACTCATAATATCTTGGATTATTTAACATGCATTTTGAACATATTTTTTATTAAGCTTTACCTCATTAAAATTTGAGAAAATATTAGAAAGCATATACCTTCTTACATTTTACTCAAGGTTATTCTCTAACTGTGACTTAATGGCAAGTTTTAAAACTGTGTACAGTACTGCTATTTTAACAACTTATTTTGCAAGATTGTTCAGTCTCTTCTTATTTCATTGATTTCCATATACAATTTTGAATAAGCCTATCTATGTTCATAAAAGTCCTACTATAATTTTGGTTGAAATTATATTAACTCTGTGGTTCAACTGGGCAACCAATGACACCTTAACTATGTTGAATCTTTCAGTCAATGAACACGTTGTGACTTTCCATGTATTAGGTCTTTTAACTGTGTATACTAAGTCATGGCTAAACTTGCATATTAATTCTAATGGATGTGTGTGCATGTGTGTGTGTGTGTATTATTTGAAATGTTTTCTTCATAGGCAATCATATTTTCCCTGAAGTGAAATAATTTTATTTATTTATTTCCAATATAAATGTCTTTTATTTCATTTCATTATCCTAGCTATTACTTCCAATATAATGTTGAATACGAGTGGTGATAAAAGACATCCTTGCCTTGTTCTTGACAGTATAGGAGTAACACATTCTGTCTTTTAAGTATAATAGTAGCTGTAGTTTTTAGAGACATTTTTAATAAGTTCAAAGAAGTTGCTAAACTATTTAGTAGTTTTCTAAAATATTAATCATAACAATGCTAAATTTTGTCACTTGCTTTTTCTGCATCAATAGAGATGATCATGTGCTTTTCTACTATTATTTTGTCTGATATGTGGTGAATTTTGTCTTGAAATATGAAAAAGCCACGTACTTCTGGGAAGAAAAACACTTAGCTTTTATATATTTTTCTTTTTGTACATTGTCAGATTCAATTTTCTAATATTTTTGTTTATATTTTTCAGCCTACATTAATGAGATGACAATTCATACTTTTTCTTTTGTAATATCTTCATCTGGTTTGGTATCAGTGTTATAGTGGCCTCACTGAATTAACTGAGAAATGTGCCACTTTTATTTTCTGGGAGAGAAAGTGAAGAACTGTTGTCATTTGTTTTTCAAATGTTTGTTGGAATTCACTGTTGAAATCATTTGGGCCTTTAGTTTTCTGTTAGGAAAGTATAAAATTACAAACTCAATCACTATATTAGTCTGTTCAAAGTCTCCTATAAAGACACACCTGAGACTAGGTAATTTATGGATAAAAGAGGTTTAATTGACTCAGTTTTACAGGATGTACATGAAGCATGGCTAGGGAGGCCTCAGTAAACTTACAGTCATGGCAGAATGCAAAGGGGGTAGCAGGCTCGAACTTTACATGGTGGAGGAGGAGAGAGAGCAAAGGGGAAAATGCTACATGCTTTCAAACAACCAGATCTCATGAGAACTCACTCATTATCATGAGAACAGCAAGGGGGAAAATCTGCCTCTATGATCCAATCACCTCCCACTAGGTCCCACCCCCAAAATTGGGAATTATAATTCAACATGAGATTTGGGCAGGGATACAGAGCCAAACAATGTTATTCAGCCCCCGGCCCCTCCCAAATCTCACATCCTTCTCACATCTCAAAACACAATTATGCCTTCCCAACAGTCCCCCAAAGTCTTAACTCATTCCAGTATTAACTCAAAAGTTCAAGTTTGAAGTTGTATCTGAGAGAAGGCAAGTTCCTTCTGCCCTTTCCCTTTGGTAGCATCAAAAACAAGTTAGTTACTTTCAATATACAATGGGGGTACAGGCATTGGGTAAATTCCCCTGTTTCAAATAGAAGAAATTGGCCAAAACAAAGGTGCTACAAGCCCCATACATGTCTGAAACCCAGAAGGGCCATCATTAAATCTTAAAACTCCAAAATAACGTACTTTAACTGCATGTCTCACATCTAGGACACAATTGATGCAAGGGGTGGCCTCCCAAGGCCTTGTGCAGCTCTGTCCCTGTGGTTCTGCAGGGTACAGCCCGTGCAGCTGCTTTCACAGGCTGGTGTAGAGTGCCTGCAGCTATTCCAGGTGCATGGTGCAAGCTTTTAGTGGATCTACAATTCTGGGGCCTAGAGGATGGTGGACCTCCTCTCACAGCTCCATTAGGCAGTGCCCCAGTGGAGACTCTGTATGGGGGCTCCAACTCCACATTTTCCTTCTGAATTGCCCTAGTAGAGATTCTGCATGAGGACTTCACTCCTGCCACAGACTTCTGTCTGGACATTCAGGTGTTTCTATACCTCCTTTGAAATCTAGATGGAGGCTTCCAAATCTCAACTCTGGCTTTCTCTGCACCTGCAGGCCCAACACCACATGGAAGTCACCAAGGTTTGGGGCTTGTACCCTCTGAAGCAATGGCCTGAACCGTACCTTGGCCCCTTTTAGCCATGGCTGGAGCTGGAGCAGCTGGGATCTAGAGTACCATGTCCCAATTCTGCACAGAGCAGCAGGACTCTGGGCGTGGCTCATGAAACCATTTTTTCCTCCTAGGCCTCCAGGCCTGTGATGAGAGGGGCTTCCTTGAAGGTATCTCAAATGTCCCAGAGACATTTTCCCCATTTTCTTGCCTATTAACATTTGGCTCTTCTTTACTTATGCAAATTTCAAGAAATAGGTTTTTCTTTAATATCACATGGTTGGGCTGCAAATTTTCCAAACTTTTATGCTCTGCTTCCCTTTTAAGTACAAGTCCTAGTTTCATGTCATTTGTTTATGCAAATGAGGATAGGGTTTTAGAAGCAGCCAGGCCACACCTTGAATGCTTTGCTCCTTAGACATTTAGCTGCCAGATAGCTTAAATCATCTCTCTCAAAGTTCCACAGATTCCTGGGTTAGGGGCATAATGCTGACAGTCTCTTTGCTAAAGCATAGCAAGGGTGACCCTTAATCAAGTTCCCAATAAGTTCCTCATCTCCATCTGAGACCACTCAAACCTGTACTTTATTGTCCATATTGCTACCTGCATTTTCATCAAAACCATTCAACAAGGCTCTAGGAAGTTCCAAATTTTCTCTCATCTTCTGTCTTCTTCTGAGCCCTCCAAACTGTTCCAACCTCTGCCAATTACCCAGTTTCAGAGTTGGTTCCACACTTTCAGATTCTCATTATAGTAGTGCCCCACTCTTTGTGCCAATTTTCTGTATTTGTTCATTTCCATACTGCTATAAAGACACACCTGAGACTGGATAATTTATAAACAGAAGAGGTTTAATTGACTCACAGTTTTGCAGGGTGTGCCAGAGGCATGGCTAGGGAGACCTCAGGAAACTTACAATCAAGGTGAAAGGCAAAGGGGAAGCAGACACAATCTTCACATTTTGGAGTAGAAGAGAGAGAGAGAGAATGGGGACATGTTACACACTTTTAAACAACCAGATTTTATGAGAACTCATTTACTATCACGAGAAGAGCAATAAGGAAATCCAAACCTATGATCCAATTACCTCATACCAGGTCCCTCCCCCAACATTGGGAATTATAATTCAACATGAGATTTGGGTGGGGACACAGAGTCAAAATTTATCAGTCACTATTAATAGATATATGACCATTCATATTATTAAGTTATTGAATAATATACTGAGTAATTTTTGGTGGTTTCTGTCTTTCCAGAAATAAGCAAATTATATCTACATTGTCAAAATTAAGAACATAGAACTGTTTATCTTATTATCTTATTATTCTTTTAATATCAATGGTATCATTAGTGATATGCCCTCTTTCACTCTTTTTAAAATTTACTCTTTCTTTTAGGTTAAACCCTCTTCTTACCTTGATTTAAAACATTTGTGACATTTTATTCTTGGTCATCCTAGATCTATTAGTTTTTACAACCTATATTTTAAATCTCTGTTGCTACATACATATAGCAATGATAGTAATCTCTCTTTTTGGAGAACTGACGCTTTTATTATCATGTAATGTTCTACATTCTTGGAATATTCTTAGTTCTAATATGTGCTTTCTCTGAAATTAGTATAACTAAGCCAGCTTACGATTAGTGTATATTTTTCTCCATATAATTTATTTTTACCCATTTATGTATTTTTATTTAAAGTTTCTTGTATACAACTGATAGTTGTGTCTTACTTTTTAATTTTTATTATTTATTTGATCACCTCTGGCTTTTAACTTGTGTATGTAAATGATTCACATTCAAATGATTATTGAATTAAAACCTATTATCTCACTATTCTATTCATGTTATTTCTTTTTAATGTTTGGCTGCTTTATGAATTTTTCTTAATTCTATTCATGTTCTCCTTTAATCATATGGAATTATAATATACAGTCTAAATACTGTGAGTCTAATTCCAAATAATATTGTATCATTTCATGTATGGTATGAGAACCTTATAATGGATTATCTCCAATTAATCTCACTTGTGTGCTGTTGTCAAAATTTCTCATTTGAATGTTGTGTAAATACATAATACATTGTTGAATATTAAAATAACATTGTTATTCTCAATTTATTATGTATTATAGGACATGGAAATGAGAAATTTTGGAGGGGCTAGAGGACTTAAAATTAGAAAAAAAAAACACACTTTACCTTCTTTAATTCAATTTCCAATGCACCTCATTTTTTCATATAGATTTATATTCCTTACTATATCATATTCGTTCTGACTGAAAATTCTTCTTCAATCTTTCCTGCAGTTTAGGACTGCTGGCAATGAATTCCTTTAGGCTTTATTTGTCCATCCTTCAACAAGTGTATTATTGTTTGGTGTAGAATTTGGTGTTGTCTTCATTTTTTTTTCCAGCACAATAGAAATATCACTTCATTGTCTTCTTCCTTGCATGACTTCTAATGAGAAGACTTTTGTAATTTGTATGCCTTTTTCACTCATGTAATGAATATTGGTGTGTGTGTGTGTGTGTGTGTGTGTTTACAACATATATGTATACATTAAAAATTATCAAATTTTTTACTGGACTAGGTGCAAGTTACTTATATCAGTTATAACCTAACAAAGCTATTAAATATCATCTACTGAGAAAAGAGTAGAATTTACTTAAAGTGTTATGTTCTGCATTTACTTTTATGTACTATACTTATGCATCTATTTCTTCAGTAGAAATATAAGGAGATATGTATTAGTGAACTGTAGATTTTATTAAAAGGTGAAACAATAATCCCAAATAACATAGTCAACTTAGAGAGATCTTTGAGTCACCTAGAATCAAGTTTCAGATGTCAGAGATAATTATTAATTTTAGATGAGAAACAGAAAATACTAATCAAATTCTGCCAAAATACTATATGTAAAATTAGAAATGCACGCTACTTTAAATTTAAAAAAATCAGTGTTTTTCACTTAAAATTAGTATGTAATTTTGTGACTACATCATATATAATTAGATGTAAAATATGGCTTCAAATTAGGATAATCTAGGAGATTTAAAAATATGTTTATACCAGACAAATCCTATTTCAGAAAAAAATCAATCATAATGTCAGGAATGAAACAGGCATTTTGAATTCCCTTTATGGGATTAACAAAAATGTGCAATCAATACTGAGAGGCAGTGATGAATGTTAGCTTGGCATAGTCATCTTCATTTCTGAATACACTTGTGAACCACAGTCCTGTTGCTTATGTCACTTAGATAAAAACTTGTTAACTTTAGAAGGCAATAGAATTGCCCTTAAATATGCATAATAATGTAGCATGCACAAGAGTTTTGATTATTTGAGTCAAACACCTTGTCAGCCTTTGTCTTGAGGGCTCAATCAAAATTAGTTCATATCCCTGATTAAGTAAAGCTTATGTATTCTTATGACAAAGAAACATTCTAACTGTAGAATTTCTTATTAATACAGATTTACATTTATTCAAAAACACATTCAAACTGCTTGTTGCCAAATAATAAATGGTATAATCACTTTGAAATTAACTCAGTTTTGTAATTATGTTTTTTCAGTGTTTAAAAATTAAGTAAAATTAATCACATTGCCAGTGGAACTGTTTCTCACAGACATTTCATCTTTAGCTTAATAAAAGAGTTTTAATTACATTTATAATATGAAGTTGGTTTATTTTGACATATACAAACTATGATTTTCATGTAATCATTGAGATAATCCTCTAACTCTGAGTTACTACTTATAAAACATGTAACATCTGTCTAGAATCTCTACATAGTAATGCATCAAATAAAGTGTTCTGCAGCCTAAGTTTGGAAGTCTCACATCTCACTGTCCTTCTCAGCGTATGTTGCATGTATGTTTTATGAGTAAAATCATTATCATCTCTTCAAAGTTACCTTCAATGTCATGGAGATCTCGTCATAGTCAATCTCTCATAAAAACTTTTCAAATTGATCAATATAAGAAAAGCATTTTATTCTCTTCCAGTTTTTCAAGCAAGTTTTAAAGTGCTATTACTGGATCAGATTATGAGAGATGCACAGTAACTTACACAGTTAACAAAAATAAACAAATAAATAATGTATCAGTATATAAAAATTCATAATGTTTCTGAGTTTGAGAAACCTGGCATAAAATACGTATAGGTTTGCAAAGATAATAAGATGATTTTTCATATTGAAAGTATTTTAAGATATAAAAATAATACAAAATCCTTAAGAAAACAGTAGAAATGTTACAAGATCTCTTAACACTTTTGTATTATGGCACTAATAAAGAATAATGGCCCAAAATAATACGAACATTGAAAAACAAGCCAATTAAAATTACAAAAAAAAAAAGAAAAACTGTTTCTTACTTGATAAAATAAAGGAAGGTGAAATAAAAATTATAGGAAATAAATAATTTGAAGATAAATGGTGGAATTTATTGTGCTTAAGTTAAAGAAAGTGGTCCTGACAAAGGATATTTTTGTTTCTTTGCAAGTTTCAAAGTAATATTATTTTGATAATAGTTGGTTATTTTAATTGATAATAATAATGCACGAACTTTTTCACAGTAAGTTCAAACTACATTACTAAGTTTTACATTTCCACAAATCATATTTAGCTTTGAACTCATAGCCTATATAAGGTATAGCTACTTTCAGAGGAAAGTGAAAAATACAATGTCTGCCAACATGAAAAGGAACATTACAAACATGCACCAAACTGTAAAGGTAAACAATAAAAGATGAAGATAAAAACAAAGAATACACAATACAGTCAGAAAACAGTTAACAAAACGACAGAAGTAAGTTCTTAGCTATTAATCATAACCCTAAAGATAAATAATTTAAATTCCCCAATTAAAAGATATAAACTGGCTGAATGGGGAAAAAAAGGGGATCCAACTATATACTGCTTATGAGAAACTCATGTTACCTATAAAGACACACATAGAATAAAGGTAAAAGGATAGAAGAAATATCCTACAGAAAATGTGATATGAGCTATACATGTGTCAGACAAAACAGACTTTAGGTTAAAAACATAAAAAGTGACAAAAAAGATTATTATATAATGACAAAGGGAACAATTAAGCAAGAGGATATAACAAATGTGTATGTGCTCACAACCCCAAAGCACTCAGATATACAAAGCAAATATTGTTACAGCCAAGGTGAGAGATAAACCCCAATGCAATAATAGTTGGAGACTTCACCCCACTTTTAGCATTGGACAGATAATCTAGACAGAAAATGAACAAACATCAGGCTTAATCTGCATTATGGACCACATGAACGTCACAGACATTTACAGAACATTTTATACAATAGCTGAAGGATACAATACACCTTCTTCCCATCAGCTCATGGAGCTTTCTCCAGGATAGACCATACATTGGGTTGCAAAAGAAGTCTCAACAAATTTTTAAAACTTGAATCATATCAAGTATCTTCTTCATCTGAGAAAGAAATAAAAAGCCTACAACTTAGCATTCTCTCTTTCTAGATAACATGATATTATAAATATATAATATATATTTTTAAAAAACCCTAAGTTCTCCACCAAAAAAACTGCTAGAACTGAAGAATTAATTCAGTAAAGTTCCAGGATACAAAATTGATATGGTTTGGCTATTTCCCCACCCATATCTCATCTTGAATTTCCATTTGTAGTGGGAGGAACCTGGTGGGATGTGATTGACTCACAGGGGTGGGTCTTTCCCATGCTGCTCTCATGATAGTAGGTCTCATGAGATAGGATGGTTATATAAAAACAGGAGTTTCTCTGCACAAGCTCTCTTCTCTTGTCTGACACCATGGGAGATGTGCCTTTCACTTTCCATCATGTTTTTGAGGCTTCCCCAGCCACGTGGAACTGTAAGTCCCCTTTCTTTTATAAATTGCCAAGTCTTGGGTACATCTTTATCAGCAGCATAAAAATGGACTAATACAAAAATCAGTAGCATTTCTATACACTAATAACAAATTAGCTGATAAAATGAGTTACGAAAGTAATCCCATTTAAGATAGCTACAAAATAAATGTCTAGGAATAAATTTAAACAAGGAGGTGAAAGACTGCTACAACAAAAACTATAAAACACGAAAGAAACTGAAGAGGACACAAACAAATGGAAAAACATCCTATGCTCATGGATCAGAAGAATTATTGTTGAAATAACTATACTTTCTAAAGCAATCTACAGATTCATTATAATCTCTATCAAAATACCAAAGGCATTTTTCACAGAAATAGAAATAATAATCTTAAAATTTGTATGGAAGTACAAAAGACCCTGAGTAGCCAAAACAATAATGACCAAACAGAACAAAGCTGGGGACATCACACTACCTGAATTCAAAATATGCTACAAAGTGACAGTATCCAAAACAGCATAGTAATTGTATAAAAATAGACACAAATACCAATAGAACAGAATAGATAACCTAGAAATAAGTCTACATATTTACAGCCAACTGATTTTTTACCAAGGCACCAAAAACATGCAATGGAGAAATGATACTGTCTTCAATAAATGTTGCTGGGAAAGCTGGATGTCCATCTTCAGAAGAGTTAAACTAAAATATTATTTCTCACCATATACGAAAAGGACTCAAAATTGATTAAAGACTTAAACCTAAAACTCCAAACTATGAAACTATTAATAGAAAACATTCTTCAGCAGATTGGTCTAGACAATGATTTTATGGCTATGACATCAAAAGCAAGGCAACAAAAATGAAAATAGAAAAATGTGACTATATTAAACAAAACAGTTTCTGCACAGCAAAGGAAACAGTAAACAAAGTCAAGGGATAACTTGTAGAGTGGAAGACTATATTTGCAAACTATTCATCTGACAAGGGACTAATATCCAGAATACACAAAAGCTCAACTCAACAGCCAGAATACAAATATTTGTATTAAAAAGTTGGCAAGGGACATGAATAAACATTTATAAAAAGAAGACATGTAAATAGCCAACAAATACATTTTAAAATGCTCAATATTGCTAATCATCAGGGAAATACAAATACAACCATAATGGGATATCACATCACCCTAATTAAGATGACATATGAAAAAGACCAAAAATAACAAATGTTGGTAAGAATGCAGAGAAAAGGGGACTCATATACTATTGACAGAAATGTAAATTAGCATAAACATTATGAAAAACACTATGGATTTTCCTCAAAGTACTAAAATTGGAACTACTACCACACGATCCACCAAATCTCTACTTGCTATTTATCCAAATGAAAGAAAATGAGTATATTGAAAGGATATCTGTACCTTCATGTTTATTGCAGTATTACTCACAGTAGCTAAAATATTAAATAAATCTCAGTTTCCACTAATGGATGAATGGATTAAGAAAAATGTGTTATTATATTTATACCTAACAAAATACTACTAAACTATAAAAAAGAATGCAATCTTGTCATTTTTAGCAACATGAAAGGTAGTGGAGATAATTATGTTACATGAAGTAAGCCAGGCACAAAAAGACAAATAGTGTATGTACTCACTCATATACTGGACCTAAAAAAGTTGATGTCATGGAGATAGATACTAGAATAATGTTTACCAGAGGCTAGGCAGAGTGAAGTGGGGGGAGATGAAATGATGTTGGTTAATGAGTACAAATATGTTATATTAGTCTGTTCTCACACTGCTAATAAAGACATAACTGACACTGGGTAATTTATAAAGTAAAAGAGTTTCAGTGGAGTCAGTTTCACATGGCTGGGGAGGCCTCAGAGTCATGGCAGAATGCTAAGTGGGGGCAAAGGCACTTCTTGCTGAACTCTTGCTGACAAGAGAGAGCATGCGCAGGTGAACTCCCCTTTATAAAACCATCAGATCTTGTGAGACTTATTCACTATCATTAAAACAGCATGGGAACGCCCACCTCCATAATTCAATTACCTCCTACTAGGTCCCTCCCACAATACATGGGCATTATGGGAGCTACAATTCAAGATGAAATTTGGGTGGAGGCACAGCCAAACGATATTTTTTCAACCCAGGCCCCTCCTAAGTCTTGTGTCCTCACATATCAATACAAGTCATCCCCTCTCAACAGTTTCCTAAAGTCTTAACTCATTTCATCATTAACTCAAAAGTCCACAGTCCAAAAACTCATCTAAGAAAAGCCAAGCCCCTTCTGCCTGTGAGCCTGTAAAATCAAAACCAATTACTTACTTCCTAGATACACTGGGGGTACAGGCATTGGGTAAATATACCCAATATCCCAATTCAAAATGGGAAAAAAAAATTGGCCAAAATGAAGGGGCTACAGGATCTATGCACGTTTGAAATTCATTAAGGCAGTCATTAACCCTTAAAGTTCCAAAATGATCTTCTTTGATTCCATGTCTCACATCCAGGGCACGTGGGTGCAAGAAGTAACTTCCCATGGTCTTGGGGAGCTCTGCCCCTGTGGCTTTGCAGAGTACAGTCCCCTTCCTGGCTGCTTTCACAAGCTGTCATTGAATGTCTGCAGCTTTTCCAGGTGTGCTGTGCAAGCTGCCGGTGGATCTACCATTCTGGGTTCTGGAGGATGGTGGCCCACTTCTCACAGCTCCACTAGGCAGTGCCCCAGTGGGGACTCTGTGTCAGGACTCCCACCCCACATATCCCTTCTGCACTGCCCTAGCAGAGGTTCTCCATGAGGGCTCTGCCCCTGCAGTACACCTCTGCCTGGACATTCAGGCGTATCCATACATCCTCTGAAATCTATGTAGAGGTTCCCAAACCTCAATTCTTGATTTCTGTGCATCCACAGGCTTAACACCACATGGAAGCTGCCAACGCTTGGGGCATGCACCCTCTGAAGCCATGACCTGGGCTGCACTTTGACCCTTTTAGCCATGGCTGGAGCTGCTAGCATGCAAGGCACCAAGTCCAAAGGCTGCGGATAGCAGGAGGACCCTGGACCCAGCACCAGGAACCACTTTTCCCTCTTAGGCCTCTAGGCCTGTGATGGGAGGGTCTGCCATGAAGGTCTCTTACATGCCCTGAAGACTTTTTCGCCATTGTCTTGGTGATGATTTGCGTTTGGCTCCTGTTACTTATGCAAATTTATGCTGCTGGCTTGAATTTCTTCCCAGAAAATGGCTTTTTCTTTTCTACTGCATTGTCAGGCTGCATATTTTTCCAACTTCTATGCTCTGCTTCTTCTTGAGCACTTTGCCACTTAGAAATTTCTTCTTCCAGATACCCTAACTCATCTCTCTCAAGTTCAAAGTTCCACAGATCTCTAGGGATATGGCAAAATGCCATCAGTCTCTTTGCATAGCAAGAGTGACCTTTACTCCAGTGCCCAACAAGTTCCACATCTCCATCTGAGACCAACTCAGCCTGGACTTTATTGTCCATTACACTATCAACATTTTGTTCAAAGCCATTCAACAAGTCTCTAGGAGGTTTCAAACTTTCGCACATTTTCCTGTCTACTTCTGAGCCCTCCAAACTGTTCCTACCTCTGCCTGTTACCCAGTTCCAAAGTAGCTTCCACATTTTTGCATATCATTACAGCAGCACCCCACTTTCTGTGGTACCAATTTACTGTATTAGTCTGTTCTCATGCTGCTAATAGAGACATACCCGGGACTGGATGATTTATAAAGAAAACAAGGTTTAATGGACTCATGGTTCCACATGGCTGGAGAGGCCTCACAATCATGGTGGAAGGCTAAGGAGGGGCAAAGGCACTTTTTACATGGCAGCAGGCAGAAGAGAGCATGTGCCCATGTACCCCATAAATGTGTACAAATATTATGCATCAAAACAATTGAAAGAGCATAATTTAGCCAAGTGATATGGTTTGGCTCTGTGTCCCCACCCAAATCTCATCTCAAATTATAATCCCTGTGTGTTGAGGGAAGGAAGTGATTGGATTATGGGTGCAGTTTCTCCTATGTTGTTCTCATGATAATGAGTGAATTCTCATGAGATCTGATGGTTTTATATATGGTAGTATTTCCTGCCCTCTCACGTGCTCTTTCTCACCTGCTGCCATGTAAGATGTGACTTTTCCCTTTCCACTGGATTGTATTAGGTTGGTGCAAAAATAATTACAATTTTTGCCATTAAAAGTAATGTCAAAAGCTGTAATTACTTAATAAGTTTCCTGAGGCCTCACCAGCCATACAGAACTGTGAGTCAATCAAACCTCTTTCCTTTATAAATTACTCAGTCTCAGGAATTTCTTTATAGTAATGTGAAAATGGACTAATACTCCAAGGGACTGGAAGCAGATTAACATAGGTGTACCTGGCATCCCTAAAAGGGAGGTTAGGCAGAAAAATATTTAAAGGAATAATGACCAACATTTTCCAAAATGATGAAAATGATAAACTAACAGATCGAACTCCAATACAAGAAACCTAAAAGAAGCACCAAAGCATATTAACTCAATGTGCTTAGTTGGCATATTTAAACAACAGTGCTCAGAAGTTATTCTTAAAAGCAACTGTAGTAAAACATTATGTATAGAGAAACAGAGAAAAGAATGACAAGAGGTTTCTCATTAGAACAAAGGAAGCTAGAAAATAAGATGCCATTTCTTTAAAGTTCTAAAGGAAAGCCTAATATATTATAAGTTCTAAAATAAAGACTATACTTTTATACCCAGTATAAATATCTTTGTGGGGAAAAGAAAAAGAGATCAGACTGTTACTGTGTCTACGAAGAAAGAAGCAGACATAACAGACTACATTTTGTTTGGTACTAAGAAAAATTCTTCTGCCTTGAGATGCTGTTAATCTGTAACCCTACCCCCAACCCTGTGCTCACAGAAACATGTGCTGTGTTGACTCAAGGTTTAATGGATTTAGGGCTATGCAGGATGCGCTTTGTTAAACAAATGGTTGAAGGCAGCATGCTTGTTAAAAGTCACCACCTCTCCCTGATCTCAAGTACCCAGGGACACAAAACACTGCGGAAGGCCAGGCCGCAGGGACCTCTGCCTAGGAAAGCCAGGTATTGTCCAAGGTTTCTCCCCATGTGATAGTCTGAAATATGGCCTCCTGGGAAGAGAAAGACCTGACCGTCCCCCAGCCCGACACCGGTAAAGGGTCTGTGCTGAGGAGGATTAGTAAAAGAGGAAGGCCTCTTTGCAGTTGAGATGAGAGGAAGGCATCTGTCTCCCGCTCATCCCTGGGCAATGAGGTGTCTCGGTGTAAAACCCAATTGTATGTTCCATCTACTGAGATAGGAGAAAACTGCCTTAAGGCTGGAGGTGAGACATGCTGGCAGCAATACTTCTCTTTAATGCACCAGATATGTTTATGTATGTGCACATCAAAGCACAGCACATTTTCTAACCTTGTTTATGACACAGAGACATTTGTTCACATGTTTTCCTGATGACACTCTCCCCACTATTACCCTATTGTCCTGCCACATCCCCCTCTCTGAGATGGTAGAGATAATGATCAGTAAATACTGAGGGAACTCAGAGACTGGTGCCCGCATGGGTCCTCTGTATGATGAGCACCGGTCCCCTGGGCCCACTTTTCTTTCTCTATACTTTGTCTCTGTGTCTCTTTCTTTTCTCAGACTCTCGTCCCACCCAACGAGAAACACCCACAGGTGTGGAGGGGCAGGCCACCCCTTCAATCTTTTAGTAAAGAAGGCATAATAAAGATATGTTGGGTAATAACCCAATGAAAGAATTCATCACCAAGGGACCAGTAATACAGGAAATGTTTTTAAAAAGCCTTTTGGCAGGGCATGGTGGCTCATGCCTTTAATCCCAGCACTTTGGGAGGCTGTGGCAGGAGGATCACCTGAGGTCAGGAGTTTGAGACCAGCCTGGCCAACATGGTGAAACCCCATCTCTACTAAAAATACAAAAAATTAGCCGGGCATGGTGGCAGGTGCCTGTAATCCCAGCTACTTGGGAGGCTGAGGCAGGAGAATTGCTTGAACCTGGGAGGCAGAGGTAGCAGTGAGCTGAGATCATACCATTGCACTCCAGCCTGGGTGACAAGATGAAGACTCCATCTCAAAATAAATAAATAAATACATACATACATACATACATACATACATACATACATAATAAAGAAGCCTTTAGAGCATTAGGAAAGGGATACCAGATGAAAATATGCATCTATACAAAAGGGATAAAAAGCATTGGAAATCATAAATAGATTGGGTAAAATATCAGATCATTTTTATTACTTAAATTCCTTCATAATTGTCTTAAAGCAAAACCTGATGTTTAACTTAAACAATAGCATACAGGCTTGGAGGAAAGTAATAGAAATGTACTTTTTTTAAGTTTCTTATCCCATTTGTAAAGCAGTATGACATCATTTGAAGGTACACTTTAAATAATGTAAAATGAAAATGTACCACTAAAATATAAATAGTTACAGCTAATAACCTAAAAATTGTATTAAATAGAATAATAAAAAATACACCTACTCAATTGACCAAAAACAAAGCAGAAAAATTTAAAGGTAAGAATAGCAGGGGCAAATATGAAACAAATGCTAAGAATACTGAGATTTCAGATGCAAACACAACTATATTAATTATCTTATTACATGTAAATGTTCTAAATATCCCCAATTAAAAAACAGATTTTCATATTGAATAAAAAGCAAGACTCAACTACATGCTGCATATAGCATACGCATTTTAAACCTAAATAGATATACAGTTTAAAAATAAAAGGTAAAAATGTCATACCTATGGTAATACTATTAAATAAAGAGCTGAAATAGCTGTATTTATATCAGTGTTTGTTTCAGACCAAAGAACATTATCAATGTTTAAAAAAACATTTCATAATATTATAATCATCATGGGCCCAATTCATCAATGAGACATAACAATGTTTGAAATTTGTGAACCTGGTAATAGTGCCTCAAAATAAATGAAGCAAACATTGATATAATAAAGATAGGCAAATCTATAAACATAATTATCCATATTTTAATAAATGAAAGAGTGGAACAACACCATCAACCAAATTGTCCTAATTGACATTTTGGAAGATGCCAGTAAAAGCAGTAGAATACACATTCTTTTCAAGTGCACATGGAACATTGTCCAAAGTACAACATAGTTTAGGCCATACAATGAACCCTAATAGTTTGAGTATGTTTTCTAACTCCGGTGGAATAAAATTAGAAATCAATAATATAACTCTGCAAAATTATGCAAATATTTGAAACTAAAATAAACACTTCTAAACACCCCTGTGACACCTAATAAATCAGGAGAGAAATTAGTATTTTTAACTTAATGAAAATAAATACTATTGCATACATATACCAGAATTTGTAGGATGTCATACAAGTTTCATACTACAGTGATGTCTCTGATGCTAGTTCATTACCACCAGCTTTATTCTAACTTTTCTTTCTGGTTTATTTTTATAACTTTCTGTCTGACAATGTGGAACCTGGCTCCCATTATCCATTTATTTATTTGTTCAAATGCATTTTACATGTAAATCATTTTCAGAATTATTGACTGCATGACCATTATAAACAAATTAAACTAAAGTGATTTTGTACAGTTTCTTTGCCTTTAGCCTTATAATATTGAGTCATAACATCATTTTTCAAGTGGCTTTGGTTAATTTCTGTGCTATTAACCAACTGATGAAGGTTAACATTACTGATAATGTCATGAAGTAATCATTTTTCCTTGATATAGTGAGACAATAAGGGCACTTCACCTCTGAATATTTTTTCCAAAAACACATAACCGCAACTTAAACATGAGAAAAACAACCAACAAACATAGACGGAGGGAGAGGATACTTGGCTATTACTCCCTAAGACTGTCAAGATTGTGAAAAACAAGGAAAGACTGAGAAACTATGACAGACCAGAGGAGACTGGGGAGATATGACAACTATATGATACCATAGGTTGAATCCTAGAACAGAAGTAGGATATTATTAGGAAAAAACTATGAACTGCAAATAAAGTGTTGAATTTAGTTAATCATAATATATCAATGTCAGTTACTTAATGTTGATGAATGTTCCATAGTAATGCAGGATGTTAAGAATGGGTAAACTGAGTGAGAGGTATCAGGAAACACTTTACAATCTAATACTTTTCTATAAATCTGAAATTATTCTTATATATTTAAATAAATAGGAGGCATTATGTGAAAATTAATGCGACATATTTTAAACATAAATGATGTTGTAAAGAATGAGTTATTAACATCTTAAATGATAAAACTATGCAGTTTGTTCTTTCCTCTAATTTTATTATTTTTTCCCAAATATCTTATGTGCATTTTAGGAGGTCTACATTGGTTTTATAGTGACTTTATGACTGAAAGTTATTTCCCAGGTCACATTTATTTTTTCAATCTCATAGTCTCACTTCAACCTTCATTCTCAACTTACATTTTATAGGTTAACAACTGTTTTCCAGGAAATGTCACATAAGTTTTTATGTAAAGATTGTATTTTTCTAGTGAGACGATTTAATAATTGTATTTGGTGAAGCTGACATTTTCAAAAGTATGTATCTATCATCTTTGAATTTCTCAAACTTTGTTTCTAACTAGATTTCTCCAGAATAGGTCCATCTGTCTCATGTAGAGTTTCAATACAATTCTATTATATTATATGTCTTTATATTTTCTGTCAGTTAAACTCTTTTATTAACTGCTAAACTGAAAAAAAAGAAGTAACCATATTTTTTCTCATATGACTATCACATCACATTTTCAATGCAGTTCACCAAATTTTGCTCATTTAGAGTTTTGCAGTGCTCTCTTAAATCACTACTGACTAGATAACTCTGCAATTTTTACCTGGTTTTTTAGACTTTTCATGTTTTTTCACTGTACTAGTGAGAAAGATATTACTTTAATGCAGATTATCATTGGTAACAAAAGTTAGGGTCAATAGCAAAATGAAACCAAAACAAAAACCTGATTAAAAATGGGCAGAGAGGCAAAGACACAAAAATTGTCAGCAACAAATATATGAAAAAATGCTTAACATGTCTAATCATCAAGAAAATAGCAAGTCACAACCACAGTGAGATATTACCTCACACTTGTTAGAATGGCTATTATCAAAAAGACATGACATAAATGTCAGGGGAAATGTGGAGTAAAGAAAACCCTTACATACTGTTGGCAGGAATATAAATTGGTACACCCATGGTTCTTTAAAAAATTAAAACTAAAACTACCCAGTCATTCAGCAATCCCAGTACTGGAGCTATATCCAAAGGAAATGAAATCAGTACATATCTGAAAGAGATATACCCACTCCCATGTTTATCACAGCATTATTCACAATAGTTAAGACATGGTATAAATCTATGTTCCATCAATGGACAAATGAATGAAGAAAATACCATACACATACACACAATACATACACATACACACTGGAATATTATTCAGCCTTAAAGAAGGAAACGCCATCATTTGTGATAACACAGATAAACCTGAAAGACATTAGGCTAAGTGAAATAAGCCAGGCACAGAAAGACATACATTGCAAAATCTCACTTGTATGTGGAATTTTAAAAAGTCAAACTCTTAGAAACAGAGAGTAGAATGATAGTTGGAGGGGTCTGGGGGATGAAGGAAATAGGAAGACGTAGGTCAAAGGGTGCAAAGTTTCATTTATGCTGGATGAATAAACTCTGGAAATCCAGTGTACAGCATGGTGATGATAGTTCATAATACTGTTCTGTGTACTTGAAATTTGCTAAAAGAGTAGATCTTAAATGTTCTTACCACAAAAAAAGATAACTATTGAGGTAATGGATATGTTAATTATGTTGAGAGTAGTAATCATTTCACTATATATGTATGTTAAAACATCAAGTTGTCTGTCTTAAATATAGATAAATTTTATTCAATTATACCTCAATAAAGTCAGAAAAATAACATATCAACTTTTAAGGCACAGCCTATTAATGTAGAAGTTAGTTGGAAATAAGAGATTAAAAAATCAGTAATTTTTCAAGTTAAGCAAACATCTTCAATACAGAAATGAGATATCTATTAGATTCTAAGATTCAGGTCCAGGCCTCCTTTCAGAACATCTTGCTGGTTACTGTTTTGATTGCATAGAGAAAATAAAGCTATGAGCAACTGACTCATGTAATGAAAATATATACAGAAAATGACTTAGACACCAAAGGGCAAATCTATTATTTAAAATACACAACTATCACATGTAATTGAGTAATGTAATTGACATGATCAATACATTCTATCCTTTATAACAAGACATCACATATTGACATACCATAATCTAAAATATACATAATTCCCACAAGAATCCCAGTAGTTACTAGAGTATTCAGTCATTCTTTTTATCTTTTTAGATGGAGTCTCGCTCTGTCACCAGGCTGCAGTGCAGTGATGCGATCTCAGCTCACTGCAGCCTCCATCTCCCAAGTTCAAGCGATTCTCCTGCCCCAGCCTCCCAAGTAGCCTGGGCTACAAGCATGTGCCACCAAGCCCAGCTAATTTTTGTATTTTTAGTAGGGATGGGATTTCACCATGTTGACCAGGATGGTCTTGATCTCTTGACCTCATGATCCTCCCGCCTCAGCCTCCCAAAGATCTGGGATTACAGGCATGAGCCACCGCGCCCAGCCAAGTATTCAGTCATTCTTTACCTGTAGTCCCATATGCGTGGGAAACAAAAGCTTAAACAGAAGTTGCTTATTGAGCCTGGAATTATAACTGGGAGAGTCATTGGTATAAAACTAACAGACCTGTATTCATTCACCTCACTATGACAAAGTCTTATGAATTGAACCAATATCTGTATTTCTTCAGAACACAACCTGGTTAAGCATTGCTTCTTCCCTCCTTTCCTCACAAAATTATATTACACAAATATGCCTGTGTATTAGTTTCCTATTGCTTCTATAACAAATTACTACAAAGTTAGTGGTAAAACAATACAAATTTATTATCTTTAGTTCTGGAGGTAAGAAGTATAAAATGAGTAAGCAGTGCTGAATTTCTTCTGGGTGATCTAGGGAAGAATTTATTTATTTTTTTAGATTCTAAAGGACACCTGCATTCCTTGCCTTGTTTCTTCCTCCATCTTCAAAGCCAGCAGCAGAGCCTTTGGAAAGCTTTCTCACTCTTTCATCTGTTTCTGTTGTCATGTCCCCTTCTCTGACTTTGATATTCCTCCCTCTATCCTATAAGAACCCCTGTGATTGCTATCTTTTTTTTTTTTTTTTTTTTTGAGACTGAGTCTCGCTCTGTCACCCAGGCTGGAGTGCAGCGGTGCGATCTCTGCTCACTGCAAGCTCCACCTTCTGGGTTCATTCCATTCTCCTGCCTCAGCCTCCCGAATAGCTGGGACTACAGGCACCCGCCACCACCACATCCGGCTAATTTTTTTGTATTTTTAGTAGAGACGGTGTTTCACCATGCTAGTCAGGATGAACTCAATCTCTTGACCTCATGGTCCGCCGGCCTTGGCCTCCCAAAGTGCTGGGATTGCAGGCGTGAGCCACTGCGCCCGGCCCCTGTGATCGCTATCTTACAAGGACTTTTGTGATTACCATTGGGCCCACCCAGATAATGCAAGAAATTCTCCCAATTTCAAGATCCTTCATTTAATTATATCTTCAAAGTCTCTTTGCCATGTAAATTAACATATGGACAGGTTCTTGGCATTAGGATCTTGTCATCCTTGGGTGGGGACATTATTCAGTAAACTAGGCTTGAATTATTACACATTTATTTAAAATCTTCTTTAGTAATATGTTATTACACAAATTTGCTTAAATTCATTCAATATTTTAACCATGTAGCTTGTTTTTCAAATTAAGATGTTTACATGTTTTATATACGTCTCTGATTATATCCTTATAAAAAGCTACTAGATGGGTAATGCTAAGAAAACAGATCATATCATTTTTTCAGAGGATTGAAGTTGTGATGGTTAACATTTATTGTTCATGTTTCTATTTCAAGGCAATTTTAAAAATTATTTCACAAACCTTCTGTATGGAAAATTGATATTTCAGTTTTTATTGCTTCATGTTTAAATAATTGAAAAGATTATAAGCAATGTAAGTTTTTTCATAATTTGATGAGCTATCTGTGCTTTTTAAGAAACTGTGTATTCTCTTGTTTATATCTTTTCCTCAGATTTCTATCAAGATGTGTACTTTTAAGAAATAATATAGAAATACACATATATACTGTTAAACAAGACATTATAAGGCAATAATTCACCAATCCTTAATATGTTCCACTTTTGAAATTTATTTTGCATCACTTTAAGCTGCTTTTCCTACATCATTGCCTAAGTGCATTTTAAATGTCAAGTACTTTGTTGGCAGTGGTAGGTGATGCTGGGCTGGGAGCTGAGGGGGTCTTAGATGCTGGCATGGATCACTCACCAATACCTTTAGATAAATAAATAAATAAATAAATAAATAAATAAAGTTTAAGTACTTTATATGTGAACTAGATGAATACTATGTTTCAATTCTTAAACAACCTGATGACCTGTTATTTTATTGTCATTTTATAAATGAGAAAACTGAAAATTGGATGAGTATACCAATTGCCAAAGATCTCATAATTAATACAGCTGGGTAGTTCTAAGTAAAACCTCCAATGTAAATGCAATGTCATGCTGCTTTGTCTTATATTAGCAAATTTTATGAGAGTCAAAAATACCTTGAATAATAAAGTGCATTTAAAACTATTATAATAACTAATAAGATCTTATATACGTATATTTTGGTTTTATTTTTTAAAAGCCTATGTGTTTGCTTCTCATATATAAAAAGCCAATGTCTTACTTTATTAATTTTGTTCTCTAATTTATTATATATGTCTTTTCTGAGACACAACATTTTAAAGTTTGATATTAAAGTGGTAAATTGTGCAAACACATCCATATTCTGTTTATTCAAAGATTATACCTGAATATAGACCAGATGCATAAAAATAACAAGGATGAAGGAAAATAATTAGAATTAGCAATGGTCAAGCAATTGCAAGTAAAATGCTGGGTTACTGGAAACAGTTTTAGTCATACAGAAATGAATACAATTACCATACATTCCAACTATTCCAGTTCTGGTTATGTACCCAAAACAATTGAAAGCAGAGTCTCAATAGCTATTTATATACTCATGTTCATAGCAGTATTATTCACAATAGCCAAAATGTGGAAACAACCCAAGTGTCCTTAAACAGATATATGGATAAACAAAATATGGTATATAAATATATTGGAATATTATCCATTCATAGAAAAAATAAAGTTCTGACGCATGCTATAGCATGGATGAACCTTAAAAATATCATGCCTAAATGAAATAAGCCACACACAAATGACAGATATTGTATAATCCCAGTTATAGAAAATATTAGAATAGGTAAACTCATACAGACAGAAGGCAGATTGGAGGTTGCCACGGACTGAATAGGGAAAACGTGGAGTTACTATTTAATGGATATAGTTTCAGTTTTGCAAGAAGAAAAAGTTTTGCAAGATGACAGATGATGGTGATGGTTGCATAGCAATATGAATGTAGTTTATGAATTGAACACTTAAAAATGGTTAAGATGGTTAAATTTGTTATGTGTATTTTACAATGAATTTTTCTAAAAAATGAGTGTAGAAAGACAATCAACTTACTGGAATTACAGAGTTTCTGGGACAAGCAATTTTTTATGTGCAGTGAGGAGACAGGGTCTCGCTCTGTCACCCAGGCTAGCATACAGTGGTGTAACCATAGCTTACTGTAACTTGAATTCCTGGGCTCAAGCAATCCTCTTACTTCAGAATCCCAAAGTTTTGGGATGACAGGCATGAGCCACCACACTCGGCTCAAGTAGTCTTCAACAGAGAACAGGAATAAGAAGTAGGGTTGCAGCTATGCCTGTCAGCTTCTATTATTTTTCCTTCAGTCTTCACAAAAGAACAGTTGACTAGTATGTAAACCAATTTTAAAAATTAAAGAAAGAGAGCAACTATGAAATAACCATCTGGGGGAAATAACAGCTTCTCAGGTGGTTTTTATGTTTTACGTTTTCAACATTTATGTTTCATGGTAAAGCCCTACTCATTCTCTAACTTGAAAGCCTTGTGGCCTGATAGCAGCTTCAGTCAACTCACTTTAAGTTAAAATGTGCTCTCCAGTAACCAGGTATCCCAGTCAGGTGAGAAATTTCACTCACAGAGGAATACTTGGTAAGCAGACAGGTACAGAGCAGGTAAAGAAACTCATTTAAGCATCTTACTCCTTTGTTAAATATGGATGACTAGAACATGTGAATATTATCATCAGGATAAAAGGAGAATGCCAAGAAAAAAAAGTAAACCATAAAATGACCCTGAGGGAAAAACAGATTGTCAATTAAAATAATTTCCCAAGAATATAGAACTAAAAGGAAGAGAGAAATATCTAAATCTGTGAAGTAAATGTAATCCCAGAAATAGGACAGAGAGGAGAGAAAACTATAGGGAAAGTAAATTTCAGAGTTGAAGAATAGCAATAGTCTTTAGTCTGAAAAAGAACGCTCTTATTTAATTAGAACGAACAAATAATTCCACAACTAAACACATGGTAGTCATATTCCAAATAGAGTTCGCAAATAACACTTATTTACCAAATGCTATCTTCAAAGGAAGGAGCGTCAATTTTGTATCAGATTTAAAAATGAATGGTAGAATACAATGAATCTGTGTTTTCAAATTCTATTGGAATGAAAATATTGAACTCAGAATTCCAAACCCATCAAGTTAATTTCATATCACGTATGATATTTTCATATCACATATCACATATCAATATGTCACCACTTAAGAGATGCAAGGGCTCAGATATTTTGACCATGTCCTCTCAGTTTCTGATAAAATTGTTTGTGGATGTACCCCAGGAAGGGCTTGATATTAAATCAAGAAAGTCATGAAAAGCAAACTGGCAGATAAAAGAATGAATGTAATATAGTAAAGAACAATGAACCTTTACTGTAATGTAATAAAAAAAAAATGCGGATGACAATGGTGTAGCAGGCCATGAGAAAAACTAGTTCACATAGGAATAAGAAGTTAGAGAAGGCTTTTGGAGGATGCCTTAGGGAGCAAGCCAAAAGTACTTGCCATGACTGAGAAGCCGAGTATGCTGAAGAAACATTTTGTAATTAGAAAAACTCAAAGCCAATTACAAATTAGGAAAAATAAATGTGTAAGAAATACCAAGGTCATTTACTAACACACATGTATATGTATATCTCACAATTACGGTATATATTTTCTTAAATATATGTAATTTAAAATGTACATGTAAAATACAATGTAAATTTATTTTCTTAAATACAATGTAAATTTATTTTCTTAAATACATAACATAATTTTTTATGTTTCCTTGAAGTCACTCTGCTGCTGCTACTAGGTAGTAAAACTGTCAAATCATTGGAATCAGAGGAAAATAAATGTGATATTCTTTTTTTTTTTTTTTTAAGACGGAGTCTCACTCTGTCACCCAGGCTGGAGTGTAGTGGTGCGATCTCGGCTCACTGCAACCTCTGCCTTCCAGTTTCAAGTGATTCTCCTGCCTCAGCCTCCTGAGTAGCTGTGATTACAGGCACCTGCCACCATGCCTGGCTAATTTTTTTATTTTTAGCAGAGATGGGGCTTCACCATGTTGGCCAGGCTGGTCTTGAACTCCTGACCTTGTGATCTGCCCACCTCGGTCTCCCAAAGTGCTGGGATTACAGGCATGAGCCACCGCACCTGGCCAAATGTGATATTCTTACTACATTTTTCACTTCCAAAATTACAATAGTAATAATAATGGCATGATATATAGATTCTAAACTTTATTTCAATAAATGGAAAACCAAGAAGATTTTATCACTTTATAAGTGATGTTAATCTTTACAATGTAAAAGGAATGTATAACTAACAGAAAGTGGAAACAACATAAAATGTGGAAGAGTGGTAGAAAAAAAGGTAAGAATGCTGACACACCGTGAGGCTGCCTGAACTTGTCTGAACAAGAATGCTTACAAGGAATTGATACTAAAACTAATGTCATAATATGTAAAACAGACTCGGAGTGAGGGAAAGGAATAAAGGAGGCATTATGTGTTAATTACCTGTCTTCCACAGCAGGGGACTAGTAAACATTGTCTAAAGTTAATATAGCTAAAGAAAATTGTGCATATTATTTAGACTTATGAAAGTATTCACCAAAAAAATCTAGAAACAAATGCTATACAAAGTTCTCTTTGAAGTGGACCTGCAAGTATGGAGTAATCAGGTAGAATTTAAAAATAGGATAGATTCTTAATTCAACATACAACAAAATGGAAGATGACTTACAGGCTCCGCTAATTTTCTAAGACTGCCATAACAAAGCCCACACTGAGTGGCTTAAAATAACATAAATTTATTGTCTCATAGTGCTGGAGACTAGAAGTCTAAAATTAAGATGCTGGTAGGATTTGTTCCTTCTGAGGCTTGCGAGGGAGAATCAGTTCAGTGCTGCTGGTTTTCCAGCAATCTTTGGCATTCCTTGGCTTGGATGCATCACTCAACGCTCTGCCATCACATGGCATTCTCTCTGTGTCTTTTCAATTAGTCTTCTTCTGCCTATGTCTGCCTCTGTGTCCAAATTCCCCCTCTCTATAAGAATACCAGGCATATTGGATTCGAGTCCATCCCAATGATTTCATTGTAATCTGTAAAGACCTTCTTTGCAAATAAGATCACTTATGAAGTACTAGGGGGTAAGACTTCATATATCTTTTTGGGGGGACATAAAAATTCAATCAATAAAACACGTCAAATTTTAAGTAAAGTATTTAACATAGTGATTTTTCTTATCCAATCTCTTAAATGTCCTTTTTCACTCCTCAGATTTCACTCTTTTTCCTTATCCTATTATATTCAGATTCCCAAAGGGCCATGCTCTCCTTTGTTCTCCAGGAAATGGTAGCTTTACACAGAAAGGAAAAGTTTTTTGGAAGAAGTGCTACCCACTTGTGTTTCCCCTCCCTTCAGTTATTATTGGCTCTCATCAACCATTGAAGACTCTGAGGAAAGTCTGATAAGAAGTTACAGGTAACTTAAATTCTAGTTCTGACCTGAGAACTACAGTTGATTTTTTTTCCATGTTTTACTTGAAAGCCAATGTTTTCTCCAGATAAGAATCTAAACCTGTATTTGGAAAAGATGTGCCTTGCTGAGAATGCATTTGATTTTGCCTATTTAAAATAAGTAACTCCTGTTCATTATTCTTACTAACTATAAATGTTTCTTTGTCATTCAGAATTTGTGGTGTTATGTTCATTTACATACTTGAATATGTAAAGTATTTCTTATGTTGAAAAGGAAAAAGAAAATTTAAGTCTGCCATACCATGAAATTTAAATCCAGCATGTTTTTTTATATACACATGTATAGAAAGCATGAAAAAGGAATACCTTGCGAAAAGAACTGCATCAGAAAGGAATCAGTCCAGTCCTGATCTAAAAGACAGAGCATGCCCACAAAGAGGTTTTGGAGACAGGCAAGGGAAATATGGTCACAATGGTTGAAATCCAAAACATTTCCTCTTACGGTTAATTATGTGGAATATTATGTTAAAATGTGTCTTACTTCTAAGTGTTAGGGAAGAATTTAGTATTAAACTAAGCAAACTTAAAAGTGATATAACTTAATTTCAAGAAAAAGTGGTATATCAGAAAGAAAACATAATTTTTAGTTCACTAAGGGGTTAACAGTGAACATTTACATAGTTACAATGTTGAAAATACAGAATATAAAAATATTCAAATAATATTTGAATGTTTTTAAATTTGGTTAATTTAGCACTTCCAACTTCAGTTTTATTACTGCTCCTTTTCTCAATCATTGAGGACTTTCAGGAGAATATAATATAAGGCTAGAAGTGGTTCCAAGTCTAGTCTGAATTGAACAGACCTGGAGTTGATCTCTTTCTTAGTTCTCCTTGGAAACTAAAAAATGTATCCATATGTCATGGTCTTTAAAGGAGAAGAAATCAGATGATAAAATCCCAGCTCTCCTGAGTGTGTGATGTAAGATGCTAAATTCAGAAATCTTTGGTAAAGGAAACAGCAAAGAAATGTAGAGTTGGCTGCCACAAAGAAGTAAGTACAGAGGAGGGTAAGGCAAGGTATGATATCTCTATTTAAAAAGGAAAAAGATCAAAGAGTTTAGCATGAGCATAGGTAAAGAGATCCAATATATTATTCAAGGAACTGTAATGTTGCAAAACCTGACTGAGGAACAAGTATGGAGAAATGGCAGGAAATTAAGCTTGATAATTATATCTACAATGGGTTCTTCAAGCCTACTTGGTGTTTGTGCAGTGTACTAAGAATCATGGGGCATTCCTGAAGGATTTTCATTATGGGAAATCGTCAATCACACTTTCACCTTTAAGTGGGATTTTTGTGTGAATATGAATACTGAATATATGAATACCTTTGTTTTCCATGCGACAGCATAAGAGGTAAGTTTTACCAGAATGTCAGGTGAGGTAAAGAAAAATGGGAGCATATGAGATCTATTTAGGATGTTGATGTTTTAAAACTGTTTTATTTTATTGAATATTAATTTTGGAGTTTGAAGGAATGGAAAGCACACTATCTGCCTTGATTTGTAATTTATTTCAGAAATTCAATTGCGGGCAGACAGTAGATATTTGGTTATAAAAGAACTAGAGCCCAGAATATAGGTATATAAGAGCCTTTAGTTCTAGCATACAAATGGAAGTTGAAGCTGTAAAATTTGGATGAAATCATCTAGGGCCATTGAAGTACAGAGAACAGAGGATCAAAGAGAGCCCTTGGGAATCCCTGACAGTATGAAGAAAAGTCGGGGCACCCACAAGGGAGACAGAAAAGGTAAGGCTGTAAAGTTTCCTAGGTGCTCTGTGGTTTGATTGAGGGGATCTGTGAGTCACACCCTTAATCCCTTCAAAGAGCCTTTTGTGTGACTGAATACCTTGATATTTTTATTTTTCTGAGATATTAGTAAAATTTAATATAATGCAATCTTGGCTTTTTCTCTGGAGCATGCATTCCTGTCAGTAAATCTCTTAATTTTAACATGTTTTATAATTTGGATGGGCTGATAATTTCCCAGACATCTAGCTTTATTTCCTTTCTGTTTAACAATACTTTTTTTTAAACTATTTAACTATTTTTTCTTTATATTTTACTCTAAACAGAAAGAAGAAACCAGACCACACCTTCAATAGTTTCTTCAGAAATTTTCTTAGCTAAGTATGGAAGTTTATCTTTGATAGTTTCTGCTATCCACATAATACAAGATACAATTCTGCTAAGCTTTCTACCACTGTCAAGCAAGTCTCTCTTCTTCCAATTTCCAATAACATGATTCTCATTTCCTTCTGACCCTCATCAGCAATGTTCTTAAGATTTCAGGCTTTTTCAATGGCCTGTTCATGATGATTTATCCATACTCTAAGGTAATTTAGCCTTTCTCTGTTAAGCTTCTCACCTCTAACACTTTAAGAACAGAGACTTTACAAACCATAATTCTGCTAACTGTTCAAGGCAATCTAGTTTTTCTTTTTCATTATACTCTACAAATTATTCTAAATTTTTGTAATGTCTGACTGCAAAACCATTCACACATTTTTTTGGCAATTGTTACAGCAGCACCTCACTCTTAGTATAAAAATATGTAATCATTTTCTATTACAGTTGTAACAAATTACCACACCCTTGGTGGCATACAAAACACAAACTGAGTATTCTACTGTTCTATAGGTAATAAGTACTGACAGGTCTCACCAAGCTAAAGTCAAGATGTCCTCAGGACTGTGTTTCTTTTTGGAAGCTGATATAGTTTGGATCTTGTTTCTTCTAAATGTCATGCTGAATTGTTATCCCCATTGTGGGAAGTGGGTCCTGGTAAGAGGTAATTGGATCATGGGGGTGGATTTCTCATGAATGGTTTAGTGTTATCCTCCTGGTGATTTCCTCATGATAATGAACGAGTTCTTGAGAGATCTGGCTGTTTAAAAGTATGTGGTATCTTCTTCCTGTCTCTCTTGCTCCTCTTCTTGCCATGTGAGACACCTGCTCCCCTTCCACCCTTCTCAATCATTGTAAGCTTCCTGAGGCCTGCCCAGAAGCCGAGCAGATGCCAGAACCCTGCTCCCTGTAAAGCCTGCCAAACTGTGAGCTGTGACCAAAAACTGTGACCCCAAAAAATACCTCTTTTATTTATAAATTACCCAGCCTCAGGTGTTTCTTTATAGCAATGCAGGAACAGTCTAACACAAAGGTTTTAGAGGAAAATCGTTTCCCTTGTCTTTTCTAGCTCCTGGAGGCAACCCACATTATCTTGCTTGTGGCTCGTTCTTCCATCTTCAAAGCCAGCAACATTTGTCTGTCTCTTCTAAACTCACATCACTCTTTGACCAAGCTGGGAAAGGTACTTCATATTTTAAGGACTCATGTGATTATCTTGGGCTCACCTGGACAATTCAGGATACTGTCCCCACCTCAAAGGTCCTCAACATTAATCACATCTGCAAAGTGTCTTTTGCCATGTATAGTGTTCTCAGATTCTGGGAATTAGGGTATAGACATCTTTGGGGGGAAGGAGGCATTATTTTGCCTACCAAAAGATACGACAAGTGTGATTTCACAGGGAAGATGTCATAAAAAGAAATACTATGCTACAACCACCATACTAGATTTTGTTATATCACATATTAGACTACGATGTTATAATACATTATGTATGAATTATCTGTTAATTAAAAATTATTGAGCACATGATGTTTTCTCCCCCATCTTAAAGAGAGAAACCACAACATATACAGTTGCCTAGTCATTAAGTATCCCCTTTTCCATATTTTATTCTTTTTTTTGTTTTTTTTTGAGACTGAGTCTTGCTCTGTCACTGAGGCTGGAGTACAGTGGCATGACCTTGGCTTACTGCAATTTCTGCCTTTCGGGTTCAAGTGATTCTCCTGCCTCAGTGTCCTGAGTAGCTAGGACTACAGGCACACACCACCACACCAGCTAATTTTTGTATTTTTAGTAGAGATGCGGTTTCACCATGTTGGTCAGGCTGGTCTCGAACTCCTGACCTCAAGTGATTCACCCACCTCAGCCTCCCAAAGTGCTGGAATTACAGGCGTGAGACACCGCACCTGGCCACACTTCGAACTGATTTTTGCATCTTTTCTTTTCCATCATGAGCATTACTCTGACTACTTATATCATTCTCTTTGTTATTCACCTACATAAGGCCCTAATCAACTTTCAGCTGTCCTATTATAATGGCTCCAAGAGTGATTCAGTTCCTTTCAATACTATCCCATTGCTATCAGTTCTTTACACTGCAATCATAGTAAATAGTATAATATCTAAATCTAACACTATTGCTGCTTAAAACTTTTCAGAATCTCCCCATTAACTTAATTATTTTTCAGGACTTCTTGCGATGTTGTCCAGGCTGGTCTGGAACTCCTGGACTTAAGTGATCCTCCTGCCTTGGCCTTCAAAACTGCAGAGCTTACAGATATGAGCTACCGTGCTCTGCCCCCATTGACTTCTCAGCATGTTATGGACCGTCCTCCATAATTTGGTTTCTGATAAGTTTATAATTTTCATTCTACCTTCCAATATCTGACCTTTCCCTGTCACATTCTGGTAGATAGCTGTACTGTTCTCTCTCCCTTCTATTGCTTTGCACAAATTACTTTCTTTGTCTAAATTGCTCTCTTATTGATGGTTAATTGCTTTTAGTTTCCTTTTTGCTAAGTACATTCTGGATTCAGGACTTGACTCATGCACTCTCATTATTGCCCTGTCTACACCCCTCCAAACATGTTTGAATATTGTTCAATAGTATCTGTACCCCTTGAGGTCACAGACCATTGTTGTATTTGTCTTGATGGTGTCCAATGCATACTTTCATATTAAGCAAGTATTAGATACTCCATAAATATGTTTAAAGAATGAATGAATGAATATTAAAAAATAATAGAAATAATCTTTTTCAACAAATTTTAACTGTGTTGTATCAACAAAAACTGGATATATTTAAATTTTTAGAAATAACTTTCCTAAGCATTATCATTTTGACCTCAGTTATGTTACTGCAGAGGGAGACTGGTCAATGATTGTATTCATTGATAAGACCTTAATACAATTTTTGGAGATTGCATAAAAGCACATCTTGACTTCATTTTTTATCTATAAAATAGAATACAAAATTCAACTGTATAATCTCAGCCTATGAGGTATTTACATGTGAATTTCAGGCAGACAAAATGCTATGTAATCTGCCTGATCTCCCAAATAAAGGCATGATAGTTTACCCAAACAATGGCATAGGCTTTAAAGTCAATCTCAAAATAGAAAATGATCTTACCGGGCTCATACCAATTCTGATTACAGAGTATTCCCAGATTATAGGATTGCATGTAATATCTATGTATTAGTGCCTTCAGGCTGCCATAACAAAATACCACAGGTTGGGTGGCTTAAAGAATAAAAATTTGTTTCTCACAGTTCTGGAACGTTGAGAAGTCCAAGATCTAGGTGCCGGCCATTTCAATACTTGGTAAGGGCCCTTTTCCTGTCTTTCAGATGATTGCCTTCTTGCCGCATGCTTAGGTGCCCTGGAGCATGGGGAGAGGCAAGTTTATAAGTCACCTCTTGTTAAAAGGGCAGCAGCCCTATCAATTAAAGCTCCACACTTATGACCTCACTTAACTTTTGTCATATCCTCACAGATTCTATCTCTACACTCAGTCATAGCAACCTATACATTTATTAAAAATGGGAAAACATCAGAAAATTAGGACAATTTTTTTCAGTAATTTCATCTAGATGTGTGAAGTAACTCTTCTAAACTAAAAATAGAGTTTGGTTCATTTTCTATACTATGAGTTATGGGTGTGTATGGGAGCGAATGGATTGATCCTTGATTGCAAAATAAAAGCCCAATTTCCAGGTATATATATAGATTAGAAAGCAATAGATGGTCAGAAGTGTGGACCCAAGAGGGCAATCAAAGAGCAAGAACAGGATCAAAGAGAAGAATCAGCAAAGCGAAAGAGAAAAAATAGGATTGAGCAGTAGAAATAGGAGCAAGTGCCTAGAAAGATTTTCAGCAGCAACTGGACACAGGCAGTGAGAGGCTTTCGTAAATCTGTCAAGTCAGAAGACTGAGGGGAGAAGGCTAGAACAACACTGTTGGCAGGAATTACCAAGTCTCACTGGTAATGAAAATTTTCTGGGGAATTAAAAAATATCTAGAGTAAATCCTAGATCCAAAAACCATTGTGGAGACTGCAAAGAAGTAATTGACACTAAGAAATAAAAAAAAATACAATTAGTTGTAATAATCAGGCAAATTTCTAGAACTTCTGCCTTTGCCCATTTGCAATTCTATGTTTGATTAAATTATCTTAAATGTATATTAAGAAAAGGTAATTTCATTAACTATTTTTCCCATTATTTCTTTAGGTGGGCATACCTTGATCATCGTTTTGTAGATAAAGAAAATAATGTAATATAGTAAAAAATATTGCAAAATTAAAATAATTTACTGCCTTCTTAAAAAAATAAGTATTTGGAGCAGTTATTCTGAATCAATTTCAACAGTTAAAACAAATGGCTCTTAAAATTATTAAATTCAAACAATTTTCTGATTTTGAAAGCTTCTATTTAAAATCAATGGAAGTATACAAAATTAAAAGTAAAAATTAATAATGAGCAATGTGAATCTTTCTAAGCTATTCTTATACATATTAAATCGATATTTGCAACATAGTTCCTGATATTAGCTGAAAAACAGTGACGTACCATGATGGGGAATAAGTGATATAAAATAAAAAGTAAGTATATGAGTAATCTATATATATATCTATATGTCTATTTATATATCTATAGATATATAGATATATATAGATAGATATAGATATATAGATATATATAGATAGATATAGATATATCTGATTTCATGCAAAACTAGAAGGATGAACATCAAGTGTTTAATCTTTAATCTATGTATAAAGGGGCTGTATACAATTCCCTCCAGGGTGTGTATGTGTGTATTTACAATCTTCTTTTCTTCCAATTATGGTTTCATTTTGCTCCGGTTAAGACATGAAGAGAACTATGGGGAAAAAAACACAAAACTTTATGCTTGCAGATCAATGCACAGGAGAAAGGCCTGAGGAATGTTACAGAATTAAAAGAAAATAAATGTGGAAGAAAAGGAGAGAGTAAGGAGAAAACAAAAGGAAAAGGAAAAATTATGAGCAGCTCTTATAGAAAACATCTTTTGTTGGAATGCTAAGAAGTGAGCACTTATAGACCTCTTGTGTGTTTTAGGTACAATGTCCTCTTCACTACCTCATTAAGACATCATCCAAAAAGATATACTATTTTTGAAGGGTCGAGGTCATTTATTTTATTCTTTGCATGTGATTCAAAATAGCCCTCTTTTTGTTTTCAGCATTTAAATAAGTTCAGGGACCTTACAACTATTCTGCCTTGGAATCACATTTAACAGCCCTTAGAAACTCTTGAACACGCTATTGGTGCTTTGCTAAGAAAAATCAGGTGCCCTGAATTGATTAGAGATCCTTTTTAGAGGTGCCTTTCAGACACATTAGTTACACATCAAAGACAATGCTTTACCTATTCAAAAAGTGAAGTATCTTTATGAAGCCATTCAAGCTCCAAAATTCTTAGTATACGAAAGGCTGTGAGAGTCTTATTGAGAACAATATGCCAGTAACTCTAATTGCCTGAAAAACTAGGTGTCTGACTTGGATTAATTTTGTACCAGGTCAGAATAGTATTTTTTCTATAAAAGATTACAATCTAAGACAGATATCTGAGTGACCTACCATGTAAACAAGCTGAAAAGACATGAACCAGGATAATTTCATGATTAGTAAACACAAAGGAACTATCTTCTTGTTTGATGGAGTGAGCTATTCATCTAGAGAGGGCTGAGCTGTGTAATCAGAAATTGGAGGATGGTAATGGAGGTCAGAAAGGTTTTCCACCTTGAAGTGAGAACCGGAATGGATTTCCACTTTTGAAGACAGAAAAGTTTTTTAGGAATAGATTTCAGAAGATGAACAGAGACTTAAATACAGCTGAGGTCATAGAAAAAGAGGATATGTAGAAAATATTCTTCCACAAGTGACACAATATTCTAAGGATGGTAATTATAAATGATAGATTTGACTTATGAGAGAATATTAATAAATATCATATTTACATTAATTTTTTGTTACTATGATTAATATGAAAGAAAAAGTCATTTAATACCAGTTTAATACTAAAACAAATTATTGAAATTCCTAAATAATATAATATTAGCAACTTCTTTAACTCCTGAGGCTTTAAAGTCAACACATTGAAACATTTAATAACTCCAGTGTTTGTATTCTATCATACCTCTGAGAAGCTGACAACTACCTGAAGCCCTCTGCATACTTTGAAATGTCAGACCACTATGCCTGATGGTTCATCATTTTTATTCATTTACTTTTTCCTGCTAAATGCCAGCATTTCTCTTGGAACCTTGCTAGGCGAGAAGCAAACTGTCTGTATCTTTAGGGTTCTGTCTGAAATAGCCCCAAACTGGCTAACTCCTCCATGAAACACTGGCTGCCAGTATCTGAAACCCCCTCACTCTTCAATCTCCTGCACCCCAGCAATTTACACCTATGTCAGGGATGTCCTTACTCATTGCAGGGGATGTGGGTCACTTGAAAACTCTCAGCCTCTTTCAAAATAGTCTCTCTGCATTTGGGGTTTTACTATTCAAAGGTAGAAGCCAAAAAAAAAAAAAATCCCTTTACCAGGCTACCCTCCATCTAAGAAGGTCAGGTTTAGCCAATCAGGCAGAGTATCCAAGACTCAGACTCAGGAAAAAACAAAGCGAGGAGCAAGCCACATGCAGGGGCATCAGTCTTCTGGCCATTGCAGCACCAGAACAGAGATGTGTGTTTCTTCAGGGCAGCGCTGGAAGAGGTTCTGGTATCTTCTGCCAAACAGTAGCATTTGGTTAGAGCAGTCCCTGAGGCATGGTTGGTTACTGTTTCTGCAGAAACAGCTTCAGGGCCTGATTCTCTTGCCCTTTAGAATGGTAGTTAATATCCCCCAGTAAATTACTTTTCTGTATCTATTCTGATTTTAATAAATAATAAACATGACAGAAAAGTTGCCAAAAATTTTATTTCTCTCTCCCTCTGATATGGTTTGACTCTTTGTCCCCATCCACATCTCATCTCAAATTGTAATCCCCACATGTCAAGGGAGGAAGCTGGTGGGAAGTGATTGGTTCCTGGGGGCCGTTTACCCCATGCTGTTCTCGTGATAGTGAGGGAGTTCTCATGAGGAGCATGAGAAGTGATAGTTTTAAAAGTGTGGCACTCACCCTGTCTAGCTCTCTTTTTCCTGTCGCCTTGTGAAGAAGGTGCCTGCTCCCCCTTTGCCTTCCACCATGATTGTAAGTTTCCTGAGGTCTCCACAGCCACGTGGAAGTGTGAGTCAATTAAATCTCTTTTGTTTGTAAATTACCCAGCTGCATGTAGTAACTTAATAGCAATGTGAAGATGAACTAATACACCCTCATTACATGAATATTATATAGAATTAAACTATTCTTTACATACACACATCCGTGTATATATTTGACACATTTTATTCAAATATAAAAGAATATGTTTTCTTATAGTTATCTTTTATTAACACAAAATAATGAAATCATTTATTCTATGGGCTTGTGATTTTTATTTTAAATATGTTTCCCTTTTGTAGGTTTGCACCTCTTAAAAATGACTTAATCCCTAATATAGAGAATTATATATATATATATTTAGTAGGCAAGAGAAATGAGATATTATTGTAACATGACTTTATGAAGTAATTGTTATTGTCTCAAGAGTTAGAGGACAGTGTAAAATAGTGGAAAACTCATTAGATTTGGTACTGAATTAATATAAGAACTTCAGGTTTTTTCACTTACTGGGTACATTATGTAAATAATATCTTCCTAATTGGTAAAATTGTGGAAGCTTTTTCCTTTATTACCTAAATTTCATGGCTATTGTAATGATTCAGTAAAGAATATACATTGGAAATATGCTATGTAAATTGTAAACTGATTCAAAAATCGAGATTATTAATGTAAAAATGTACATTGATTATATTGCTGATACTGTCTTATCAGTTACACTGAAAATATTCTATTTTAAATTTCTTGTTGGGGGTCCCTGGTTTGTCTGTTATCAAATGGATACTACCGGTTCCTATTATAGATTCTCTCTCTATTACTTAGAAAATGTAGAAGCTACACTTTCCAAAATTGCCTTACTTGCGTGACCCTGGCTTAGAAGTCCAGTGAGAGAAAATGTGTACAATTTTGGAAGGTAAAGAAAGAAATTCTGGTTTTTTTCCTAGAGACATATACAGCCTAGGTGTAGGCAGATGTGAAATGAACAGTTGCTTCCTAATGATCTCCTGAGAATTAGTCATTTCACTGGTGCAAATTGAAGCATTTGGTGGTTGCTTTTCAAAGACTCTTCAAAATTGTAGCAAACAGCTTTGCCAGTGATAACACTGGTATGATGTACTGACAAGAGTACAACACTGCTTCTGTGGCATTCTGGCCAACCACGCATTACCTGAGTATAATCATGAGTAAAAATCAGGCAATCATAAATTAAGAGACATTCTGCCAATGCTTTTTAAAACTGCCAATGACTCAAAGACAAAGGAAAAAGAATCTGAAGATATGTAATGAGTGGAGGAGATTGAGGAGACATGGCAACACTAATGTGATGTGGAAACTTGGAATAGACTCTGGATTAGAAAATAAAAAGCATTAGTGAGAAACTGGTAAAATTTGAATAAAATCTATAGATTAGTAGTACTGTATCAGTGTTAATTTCCTTGTTTTAATAATTATACAATGGTTATGCAAAATGTTAACATTAGTAGAAGCTGTGAGAAGGAATTCTGTACTATTAGTATTATTTTTATAACTTTTCTGTAAGTCTAAACGGATTCCAAAATAAAATGATTAAAAAATGCCAGTGACTTTCTGGCTTTTGAAAATTATCTATTTCAGTGTTTTAAACTGAGGACGTCAGTGTTAGATTCTCTCATTTTTCTCCTTCAGGTCTGCCAAGTCTTATAAATTCCTAATTACATATGTAAAACCTTTGTTATTTTTAATATTTAGAGCAGATTGAGTAATACAGTCTGGATATCAAAAATGGTTTCAAGAAAAAAATGATACTATATGAAAGATGGGAATCTAGAATTGTTTCCCTGATCTAATTTGAATACTTGAAGTTATATTAATCTCTTTAAAGATTAAAAGAAAACACAATAATTATTCTATGATTAGAACCCTAGAATAGAGAGAGATTGAGATGATGCTAAAATAGGTGAAAAATGGCAAGTCTCTAATGAAATCAATGTAATCAATCATCTAATCACTAATCTCTAATGTCTTGTAGCATGTGTTTGCTGCTGCTGTAATTTACAAAACTATGATTAAGTATTAATGTTAATTTTAAACCATAATTACTGGAGAATGCAGTGTATAACTGTTTCTGAAAAAGCTTTATTCAAAGTGACACATTAAAATATTGTTCCTCTAGAGATAATTGGCAATGAAACTCATTTAAAATCTCGTTAACCATGTAAATATAATTGTAAAAAGTCCTTGGTAATTCTCTTATTTACGCAAATGTGTATATCAATTTAAGCAGCCAATAAGTATTGGAGCTGTAGCATTCTTACTTTAAGCCAGTAAAATTCCATGCAACATGAAATGAATCCACCAGCATTAATTACACTGTTCATTAAATTAGTTAGAAAACAAATATACATATAGGATCTTGAGAAATTATTATGCATATATCTTCACAATTCCTTGTTCAGGATATCATATGGAACATTTACACCAGACAAATCAGCAAACACAATGTATTAGGGATTTTAAATTTATTTTCTAAGATTTTGGAAAGTCAGTTGATAAACATGTATCAGCACAGGACAAACTGAGGACCATCTTTAGAAACTAGTCATTATAAACACCTTCTATTTTATGCAAGTATTCTTTAAAATAAAAGAAGAGCTTATGAGTTTTCCAGATATAGATTATGTACTAACACACGATTAAAATATTATTTTCGAAAAATTTGATACACTTACTGACGGAAGTTGAAATTGGGATATGTTTATCTGGCATTCAAAAATAGGACATAATAGGCTGGGCACGGTGGCTCACATCTGTAATCCCAGCACTTTGGAAGGCCGAGGGGCGTGGATGATGAGGTCAGGAGTTCAAGACCAGCCTGGCCAAAATAATGAAACCCTGTCTCTACTAAAAATTCAAAAAAATTAGCCAGGCTGGTGGCAGGTACCTGTAATCCCAGCTATTCAGGAGGCTGAGGCAGGAGAATCGCTTGAACCCAGGAGGCAGAGGTTGCAGTGAGCAGAGATGGTGCCATTGCACTCCAGCCCAGGTGACAGTGGGAGACTCTGACAAGAAAAAAAAAAAAAGAAGAAAAGAAAATACGACATCATATATAACTAATAGTTTACCTTGCTACTTGCTGATATTTGGTGCTAAATTTTCATATATATTAAAGGTATTTCACACCTTTCCTAAAATCAGATTTTGTTTAATAATAGCCAAGCTATTTTAATCTGAGGAGTATGTTACTCTTCAGCAGACATAGGAACAATAACCAAAGGGTGACCAAAATTTCAGTTTAGTAAACTTAATACGCAACAACTATTTGAGAAAAAAGAACAAGTAATTTTTGTAACAGAATTTCCAAGTAACAGAAGTGTGTAACCCAAGGCTTTCTCTTTGATTTTCTATATTCCATTTAGATTAAGCTCCTGATTATAATCATACTGATAGATTAAATATTATGGAGACAAATTCCTAATAACAATTTTCTTTTTAATCTATAAGTTTTTGCACTTTTTCCTATTGGAAATCTGGAAAATGGCTTCCAAATATGAATGACTTCCAGATAACATATAATTAAACAATTGCATATAGATAATGTATTATTTTTACAAGCAATATATACTAGTAACATAGGAAGTAGACATTTTAGCATGACTTTACCAGTGGGATCTGCTTCAAGACTCTGTGTAAACTGATTTTATATTTGATCTGAACAAAGGGTAACAGTATTTGTTTTCTCTGAACAGGGTTATTAGCATTTGGTCTGACTTTAATACTTTCCAGTCCATTTAACTTGGCAAAGAGTTTCTAAGCACAATGTAGTGAATGAAAGTCTGAATAAAACAAGATCAAAATATTATTTAAAGTGGCTTCAGTTTTCTTTAAATTTTCTTCCTGTAATATATGTTAAATAAAATAAATAACAGGAAAAATTAGAATTAAAACAGAAAAAGGAGAATTGATAGTATCATGACACAAAACCTGTTGAATATGGAAAACATGAGGGTAGAATATAGAATACCATGTGAGAAAAATACCGTAGTAAAATACATAGAAGGTGAAACAAAATTGCTGAAGGCCCACATTCTTGGGCTCTTTACAAAGCTTGACTCAATAAATTATCACAACATTCATTATCATTATATATATTTTAAAGCAAAGGCATACAAGGCATGTAAAAGTAATACAATGTATCAAAATTACACAATTTGTAGGTAAAAGTGTTTGAACTTGGCTCCAGATTTTTCTAATTTTATGAGCCTTGAATATTTTAAAATACTATCTGTTTTCAATGTAAAATATGCGTTCATTGACAATGGTATGAAGAGGGAATATTTTCTGGTTTCAATCACAAGAAAGTTGGTTTTTTTGAGTAGTCTTGATTTTCTTCTACATTAAGCATCTTAATTTTCAAATATAACTATCTGTGGTAATTATGGGCAGATTTAATATGTTTATGCCTCATATTAGTACATATAAACAGGAGAAGAACTGAATGACATTTCTGCATTACTTCTATACATAAAGTTCCATAGTTAGTTATATCATCTCATTCATCTTTTTAAAAAGTGACTGGAATTATTATTCTTCCTTGAAAATCCATTTACTCCAAGCATATAAAGCATATACTACATAATTATAATCATTTTGTCCAATGAATAACATTGAAGCTTAAACGCATAAGAAATTTAAGTAATATGAAAAATATTTGACTTTAAAAATATAGAGATAGAATTTCTGAGGGACAATTTCTGGAGTTTTAAAATTTAATTTTAGGGAGAGTGCTTGGATTCATTGTAATAATTGTCAAATGACAGGACTAATTTCTTATTAGATAGAAGGTTGACAGTTAATCATATCACTTTGGGCTTGGGAAATGGAGGCTTCAATAATTATTCTTTACGCAAGATGTCATTTGTTAAAGAAATCTGCATATACACAAATCATGATTAAAGTATAATTTAGGATGTGTGTGTGTGTGTTTGTGTGTATCAAGTTGAAGATCACATAAAACATTTAGGCCACAATATTCATGGCAATTAAATGAACTAGATGACAATTTTAATCTCTAGAATTCTGAACTTTTGGCTATTTGTATGAATATTACGTTCCTTTGAAACATATTAAAATTTGTGTGACTCTGGGAAATTGCATTACATTTTTGTCTTCAGTTTTCTTTTCTGTATAATAAGCATAATACAGTGACCATGATGGTTGAGCAAAAACAATGAAAAAATTTCATGAATAGTAGCAGGTTCTTAATAGTTTTGTAAAGGAACATATTTATTGACTTACACGTTATCTTTTTTCCTTTGATCTTTTATTTGAATTGAAAGTTAGAGTCCCTAACTTTTTCCAGTAGATGAGGTATATAATAATAAATGCCTTTAAAGAAAGGGGTTCTCCACCTTCCCACAACATATGTATTCAGAAGCATACATAATCAAAAATGCTTTTTATAGCTTAGAGGCCAATCTCTTAAGGTCTAGTTTATATGACTAAACAAAAATAGACACTACCATGTTCAAAGCATTTTTGTGTATTTTTTTAAACAGGAATATAAAGCAAACATCCTAATTATAGGTGAAATATAAAGATTATTTTTATAAACTCCAAGAAAATTAAAAGAATCTCTGCAAAAATCAGTGGTATTCAACATTGTACTGGAGGTCCTAGACAATGGTAGAAAAAAAATAGTTTGCCTTTGAAGTGAAAGGATTCACTTTTGTTATACCAACTTATGGATAATAATTTTGGATCTCAAAAATAAAAGCACTTTATATATTATGTATATATACATATACACATATACTTATATAGCTGAAGGTGTATAATATTAAATAAAACATTTATAAAACAAAAACATAGTGGAAACGTGACTCCAAATTTGTATATGATTTGTAAAGGCAGCATCTGCCTTGACCAGTGTTTTTTGTTTCCCTAATATTGTCTGGTAACATGGATGGCAGAAATCAAAACCTTGGGAAATTTTGTCTTACACCTTCAGAAACATAACAGGCAGGCAAAAAATTTCACCCTGCACATCTGCACATGAACTCAAACAATGACAATGGCATGAGAAAATTAGCCACCATAAAAAAAAAAAAAAAACGACAGTGAGAGAAATTGTCAAAGCAAATTTGGGTCATCAAAGATTTTAGATATTTGAAGTTTTAGACAAAAACATAAAATAGTGATGTCAAAAACATATTAAAACATGACTTTCAGAAATTAACAACTCAATGAATGAACTTTAAAGAGAACTAGACAAATCTGGAGAATTAGTCAACTAAAAGAAAATGCTAAATAAATTATCCAAAATACAGTACAAAGACACAAGAGATAGGAAATATGCAGGATAACTTAAAATATACAAATAATTGGGGGGAGGAGCCAAGATGGCCGAATAGGAACAGCTCCAGTCTACAGCTCCCAGCGTGAGCGACGCAGAAGACGGGTGATTTCTGCATTTCCATCTGAGGTACCCGGTTCATCTCACTAGGGAGTGCCAGACAGTGGGCGCAGGTCAGTGGGTGCGCGCACCGTGCGCGAGCCGAAGCAGGGTGAGGCATTGCCTCACTCGGGAAGCGCAAGGGGTCAGGGAGTTCCCTTTCCAAGTCAAAGAAAGGGGTGACGGACCCACCTGGAAAATCGGGTCACTCCCACCTGAATACTGCGCTTTTCTGACAGGCTTAAAAAATGGCGCACCACGAGATTATATCCCTCACCTGGCTCGGAGGGTCCTACGCACACGGAGTCTCGCTGATTGCTAGCACAGCAGTCTGAGATCAAACTGCAAGGCGGCAGCGAGGCTGGGGGAGGGGCGCCCGCCATTGCCCGGGCTTGCTTAGGTAAACAAAGCAGCCCAGAAGCTCGAACTGGGTGGAGCCCACCACAGCTCTAGGAGGCCTGCCTGCCTCTGTAGGCTCCACCTCTGGGGGCAGGGCACAGACAAACAAAAAGACAGCAGTAACCTCTGCAGACTTAAATGTCCCTGTCTGACAGCTTTGAAGAGAGCAGTGGTTCTCCCAGCACGCAGCTGGAGATCTGAGAACGGGCAGACTGCCTCCTCAAGTGGGTCCCTGACCCCTGACCCCCGAGCAGCCTAACTGGGAGGCACCCCCCAGCAGGGGCACACTGACACCTCACACGGCAGGGTATTCCAACAGACCTGCAGCTGAGGGTCCTGTCTGTTAGAAGGAAAGCTAACAAACAGAAAGGACATCCACACCAAAAACCCATCTGTACATCACCATCATCAAAGACCAAAAGTAGATAAAACCACAAAGATGGGGAAAAAACAGAACAGAAAAACTGGAAACTCTAAAAAGCAGAGCGCCTCTCCTCCTCCAAAGGAACGCAGTTCCTCACCAGCAATGGAACAAAGCTGGACGGAGAACGACTTTGACGAGCTGAGAGAAGAAGGCTTCAGACTAACAAGGCTGAATCTCTTGTTAGGAGCAAATGCAGCTGGTGACTTTAAGGTGAAGCTTGTATTTATTTACCGTTCCGCAAATCCTACAGCCCTTAAGATTTATATTAAATCCACTCTGCCTGTGCTCTATAAATGGAACACAAAAGCCTTGAAATTAGTACATGTGTTTACAGCATGATTTCCTGAATATTTTAAGCCCGCTGTTGAGAACTACTTCTCAGAAAATCAGTAGCTTCTTTCAACATATTACTGCTCATTGATAATGCATATTGTCAGCAAAGACTTCTGCTGGAGATATACGAGATTAATGTTTTTCTGTCTGCTAACACAATATTCATTCTGCAACCCATGGATCAAAGACTAATTCTGACTTTAGGTTTTATTATTTGAGAAATACACTATGTAAGACTAGAATAGGCAGGGATTCCTTTGATCTAGGCAAAGTAAATTAGAAACCTTTTGGAAAAGATTCACCATTCTAGATATCAACAACAACATTTTTTATTCATGGAGGATGTCAAAATATCAACATTAGCAGGAGTTTAGAAGAAATTGATTCCAACCCTCATGGAGGATGACCTTGAAACCGTCAAGACTTCAGTGGAGGATGTAACTACAGATGTGGTAGAAATAGCAAGAGAACTAGAACTAGAAGTGGAGCCTGAAGATGTGACTAAGTTTTCACAATCTCATAATAAAACTTGAACAGATGAGAACTTGCATCTTTAGGTTGAGCAAAGAAAGTGGTTTCTTGAGATGGAATTTACTCCTGTAAAGGATGCTGTAAACATTATCAATATGACAACAAAAAATTTAGAGTATTACATAAACTTATTTGGTAAAAACAGCAGCAAGTTTCAAGAGGACAGACCAATTTTGAAAGAAGTTCTACTGTGGATAAAATGTTATCAAAAAAACAACATCACATATTTGTTGTTTTTATTTTAAATCAAAGTATGTTTATTGTTTTCTTAACCATAATGTTATTTCACACTTAATCAACTACAGTATAGTGTAAACATAAATTTTTATATTCAGGGAAAAACCAAAGAAAAAAATAAAATGACTCCTTATTGTGATACTTGCTTTATAATGGTGATCTGGAATCAAACTTGCCATATCTCCATGGTATGCCTTTACTTGAAAGTTTCCAAGAGTGTAGATCTGAAATATTTTTACCACACACAAACTAATAGTAACTATGTGAAGTGATGGATGTTAATTAGCTTGATTGTAGTAATTGTTTCAAAATATGTGTGTATATTATAACATTACATTGTAAATCTTAAATATATATAATTTTGTCAATTATACTTTAATAAGGCTTGGAAAAATAAAATAATAGTTATTGAAAGAATAAATAAATATCAAAGATTTACAGTTTTATAGCTACAAGTTTCAGTTTTATGAATATAATAGTATATGTCAAATGATGCTTTGCTTTCCTTTTTAAGAGTTAGTTTATTATTTTCTCATTTTATTTTTAAATTTTTCATTCTTTTATGAGGTGGATAAATGGAAATCATTCATTTCATTAATATTAGAAAATAGAAAATCATCTTTGTTACATTCTTTGTACATATTTCTGAGACTGTTTTACATATATTTTTATTGTTTTACCTATAGTCTACAGTTGCTTTTGCACAACCGTGGATCAAGAATGATCAGAAAAAACAAAAACAAAAAGCAAAACAACAATAAAAATCATTCAAATTTTAAAAAATACAGTATAACAATTATTTACATAGCATTTACATTGTATCAGGTATTATAAGTAATACAGAGGCAATTTAAAGTGTAACGAAGGAAGTACAGAAGTCATGTGATGCTATGCCGTTTTATTTAATGAAATTGAGGACCTGCTGATTTTGGTATTTGTGGGAAGTTCTGGAACAAATCCCCCATGGATATCAAGAGATGACTGTATATATTTTAAAATCCACAAGGCCTGTATTGTTTATTTGTAGGGTCCATTTTCAGTTAGTATTGTTTTATATATACCAAACACCTTTTTAAAATTGTCTCTCACTCCTCAGTGCAATTTTGTTTTTCCCTCTGCTTTTGGTTTTGTATTTTGTTTCTTTGCTTGTTTTTCATTATTACTCTTTCAAGTACTGGTTATAGTAAAGCTGGTTCGTAGGTGATGAACAATCTCAGTTTTGCTTGTCTAAATAGATCCTCAGTTTTTTTTCTCCGGTTTTGAAGCATATTTACACTAAATTTATAAATTTTATTTGGCTCTTACTTTAAACACTTTAAATATAGCATTTAATTGTTTACTGGGTTTCATAATACTTTATAGCTATCAGGGAAGTGTCTTATTCTTGCTTTCATAAAAACAATGTCTATGTTTTTGGGGTTAGTATTTTTTTGAGGCGGGGGAGGGATGGAATTATCTCACTCTATCTCCCAGGCTAGAGTGCAATGGTGCGATCTCGGCTCACTGCAACCTCCGCCACAGTTTTGTAAACCAACAACAAATATTTATTTTAAAGAAGTGATTTTTTTGCCATAATTTTAACAGAGCTTTTTGTAATATGTGGGAAGAAAGCTGGTAGATGTTCAGTTTATTATATGAGATTATATATCTTTAAAAATTACTATGCATTAAACTCCATGGGTTTTCTTAAAGTTATTTTTAAATTGTAGTTTTGCCATTAAAGATATCAGTTGAGAGATGTTTAAGAGAACTAAATTACTTTTGATTCTATATTATTCAAGGATATAACTTACAAAAGCTATTGTTTCATAGGATTCTACGTATATAAAGATAATACTGCATTATCACTGTAAAATAGACGGACACAATACTTTCTAATCTATAAATATGGAAATTATAATTAACAGTTATTCAAAGTTCATAGGATAACGAATGGAGAAGTAGGAGCTTAAACACAGAGTTTCTCACCAGGGCACTATTGACAATTTGAGTGCAACAATTCTTTGAAAAGGACTGATACAAATGCCACGGAATGTTTGGTATCCTTGATTCCTTTCACCACATTTCATAAATAACTCTCCCCAGTCCTCCCAATTATGATGTTCTACCAACTGCAGGTGAGTACAGTACCTCTCCTTGGCTTGAGGACAACTGAATTCATGGCAAAGAATCTCAGGGTTTTACTAAAATGTTTCCCCATAATGTTGCCACTATAGACCATTTTGCTATTTTTGCCATTCTGCCTATCAGCAATTATAATTATTTCATAATTATAAGTTTTACAATATTTGTTGCATGTTTTTGTTCCATGACATTTGTTGTTCATTTATTGACAGTATCTTTAAGTCTCACTTGTCAGGATGAGCAAAGACTTACAAAAGAAGGCACAGAATGACACGCAAATTATTACAGTTACTTCCAAGAGATGCATTGCACTAGTTGACAAAAATGAATTTAGTAAGTTACATGACGCTATGTATTAAATAACCAAAAACAGCACTGCAGGCCTTATAGCTTTTCATTTGTTCACATATTTCTTAATTTTTTTCATGGAACACAGTTGGGGAAACTTTAGCTACTACAAGTTTATGTGGCAGGGACCATTTCTGCTTATTAGGTCGATTTGAAAAGCTTAATGTTCAGCTCTGCAGATTATGTTCACTAGACTTAATCCCATGAATCCTAGGTCCAAACTTCACGTAATTTTATTCATTTGGTAAAGTTAAAATCTCAAGCTAAACAAATCATGAATAGAAAACTCCCTAATGCGCTATATTCCTTCATCTTACCAGACTACACTCATTTGAGGTTTTCAAATTCAATCTTTTTCAAATATTTCTGTTTATAAACTTCATGATTATTTCTATAATTCACAATAATTGTAATATAATTTTACTCTTCATTTGTTAAATTTAGAAAGTGCTTATTTATTCTCCACAAAATATTTACTATTTTCACAATAAATAATAATATTTAACACATAACCACATCTTCCATCTCTTTTTTACTACATGTTTTAGACATATTTTTTACTTGCATTTATATGTATGTATGTATTTGTGTGTGTATACATATATATGCATATCTTGCATTTTATGTAGACCACATAATTTTTCATTCTCCAGTACAAAACTGAAGTTCAAGCATTCTCAAATTACTCATTTTATTTTCATGATAAAGAAGTATGCTTTACAGGCAAACGTTCTCACTAACTTATTCTTATTGTCAGAAAGAGGAGGTGGAGACAATTTCTAGTTTTTAAATATTATGCAGATTAACTAGGCTTGTTGTTCCAATCTTCCTTATTTCAGTTAATCCACCCAATTTTAATAAATAATTTATTGTACATGCATACTGAGAAGGAGCATTTCCAAAACTTATGTATTCTATGGTTGCTATACTAAGGTTTTCATTATTGTAAAAATAGGTGTTTATCATACAAATAAATAAAACATTATTATATGTGTTTTTATATTTACAATATATACTCAGTTACTTTTTACCCTCATTTCTAAATTTTTATTCTTTTTGTTTGCCCCTTTCCTAGGATTCCTAAGTATGTTTGACATGTGACTATTTATACACTCTGATAAACGTATTATTTTATTAAATTCTATTGTACTAAAATTGTAAATTACTTTCTGCTTTTACATTTCCACATTATACTTTTAAGACAATGTTTTTGTGTTTATTATTTCTAAATAATGTCTGGCAATGCATTTTTATAGAAGTTCCCCTGCTATTTCTCCATCTTCCCGTGTACATCTTGTATCAACTAACTGCCTACACAAAACAAAAGCAATAACAAAAACAAGAAAACATAAAAATAATAAAAAATAGTTCTGTGAGTGATCCCTTGTGGTTATCTAAAATGTCTCTGGAATATATATCTTGAAGTGCAATAATAAGGAGTGAAGTTCCCTTTTTTCCTTTCTTCCTCCTGTAAATATGTGGGCATTGTTAAGAATATGTTCATTACTTTGCTATGGAATTATGTGACTGAAATATCTTTCTGGCGTTATTATAAGGAAATCATTCTTCATCAGAGTAATTAATAATCTTCAACATTTAAGGAATTGTGTTTTTCTTTTCTTTTTACTAGATCTGTCAAATTTAAATTTGTTATTTACCCTTTACAAGTATATGGTTTACAAAAATGCATTTTAATTAGCTTCAAATCTATCTCATTTTTAGTGTCTTGCTCTTGCTTGTTCCCTCTTTGTATGTATTACTTTTTTACACTACACTTTAGCTTGCTCTATTTTCTGATTTTATCTCAGCAACCTTGTTTTATTTAAAGGTGGTATATAAATATATATGTCCTACATATATTTATAAAGAAAATAAATTATACAACACAAAATGAGGCATTCTACACATATTTTTCTATTTACATTTGGCTGAAAAATAGGATGTAGAAATACCTTAGAGAAACATTTTTACTATTTCTGTAAATTGCACTACTTTGAAGTAGAATGCTCCCTGTTTGCCAATGTTATTCTATTACTGTCTTTCATTCTATGCTAAATAAAATCTATTCCATATATTTAATTTAATATATTGAAATATACTATATCACATGTAGCATTTAAGCACATATTATTCTGAATGTAACACATAAATGTTTACAAAATAAAACAAATTTGATTTGGTTCTTACTATTGAATTATGGATGAGTGAATTTACTTGTTTTCGTCATCCAATTGTTTATGTTTAAATAAACATGTTTAATAATATTATTGAAGAGTTTAAAAGACTTTTTAAGTTTAAAAACCATGCATTTATTTTGAAAAAGACATGGCATATTTTTTAAATCAAATTACTTGCTTGATAGTACAAGGAAAATTCGATAATTTGTAATTGACTCTTTTATATCATGGAAAATATGGCTATGTTGTAACCAAAAATTACGGAAAGTTAAATCATTGTGATATAAAAAACAAAAATGATTTATTAAGAATGTTCAAGCAACTTTGTGCCTTATATTATTCCTATAGATTCCAATAGAAAAGCTAAATTACTTTTAATTTAAGTATTTTAAATTATTCAGTGTATTTCTTTCACCTCTCTGAACATATATGGCTTAAAAATACTATTCAAACAATCCTATCCCAACATGTGTCTCTTTTTTTCCTTTCTAGGCGATTTATATGATTAGTAGTTCTCCATGTCAATATATTTCAAATAAAATTTGGTTGTTACCAACTGTACCTCACTTAATTTTAAGTTAATTAATTTCAGATAATCCTCTAGGCAAATTTTATAAATATTTGCATAATGTTTTTCTTTCAGCAGATCCCAACTTTTATTGAAAAGGCAGAAGATTTTATACTTACAAACAGTTTTTGTTTTGGAACTCTAATAGGAAAAAATGTAATCATCCTTATGTTTCTTAGTTTTCAATTTTACTCAGTAGAGATGGTGCAATATTCCATCATTACTAATAGTTTTTTCAAACTCTGAGTTCTTGTTCCTATTTCCTTTTCTACTGACTGCACTATGGCAATAAGGGACTTTTTCCATTTTCATTTTCTTTTTCCATCTGCCTCCTAATTTTATTCTAAAAAGTGTATTGTTTTTCTATTTATTCTCCATGGCCTTATTTTTCCTTCTTCATTTTATTATAAATTTGGCATTATTGCTTACTGTTTATTTCTAATTACCATTTACCCTTAAAATATTATTTTTATTTTCCCCATACCCCAGAATATAAATGAGCTGTCCTAAGCATCATCACAATTCCCTAATCCATGCTTAAACACTTTGATTACAACAGCCTTGCTTTTAATATTCTCATCAATTTTTTTTCAGATTTTCTCTGAGATTATTTATTAGCAAATGTTAATTTATCTGTGTGGGTGACTCAATATATCTAATTCAATTTAAAAACCCTTGGAATTATTCTTAGAATTATCTTTGATATAAATGCCTCATGAAATCAACAGGTCAAAGATAAAAAAGTTATACTTCAAGCTAAAACATGATCCTCCATTGGAATGCAGTCTCTACAAAAAGATCTTTAGATGATAGTCTCAAGTGCATATTTCAGTGGCCAAATTTTTAAAAATAACAATATTTTTGAATTAAAAAATAATGTCCTTAAAGAGAAGTACTGAAATCAGCATTCAAACATAATACATAAGAATAGATACTCAAATTTATAAAAAAGCAAAATATAAAAGTTCAACAGTTTAAATCCTCACAAGGTTATAAGAAAATAATGCATCCATGTACAATTTTCTAAAATTAAAATTAATTCAATACATAGCCTACATAGCAGAAATGACATAGTTTAAAATTCCCTTGACAGGAAGATTGAGAAATATTCCTAGAATGCAGCATTATTTTTGTGGGGGAAATGAAACAAAAAGAAATTAAAAGACATGGGACATGGTCTAAAAGGATCAACTCCATGAAGAATTCCAGATATCAAAAACAATGGAGGAAAAAATAATTTAAGGAATAGCAGAAACAATTTTTTAGCACAAAAGTAAAATAAGAGTTTTCAGCCTAAAAAAAGGGTCCTATGATTGATTAGCACAGTGCACAGTAAATAACCAAAAAGTAGGATATATTCATGAACAGAAAAAATAAAAATATTAAAAAAGAAAACCTATGTAATTCTCAAAAAAGAAAAAAAAGTTAATAATGAAGGGATGAAAATTAGATTGATCTTAGATTCTCCTTGACAGTGCTGAATAGGATAGGGAGGTTACCTTCAGATTGTGAGGAAAAGTATTTTAACCCAAATCTGTATATGGTTTCTGGGTGTTACAGAAATATCATGTCATTTATCAGTTAAATACTGAAAATATTTCACATATACAGAAACTCTGGAAAGAATTAGTTAAGGACATATGTTAGAAAATAATGTAAAATACATGGGTGCTATTCATGAGCTTCTATGATTTAACAATGAAATCAGATATACTACTCAAACATTTCACACAAAATCTTGGTAGGTATTCTTTTCAATTAGTCTTATAATAGGATAGTGCTGCTTTAGAAGTGCCTGTGAAAGAGATGGAAACTTGGACTTACTAAGTGGCTTATTATGGGGTTGGGGTGGAGTATCACCAAATTCTGATGCCCTTACTCCCCTGACCCTGAATTCCTAAGAGGAACCAGCACAACTCAAGGAAGTTAATTTTAAGTGGGTTTTAAAACTCTTCTGAAGGTAAAATTCAGAGTTCACATGAAAAATATGTATTATTTACATTCATACAGAACACACAAAATTTTGCTAAATTTAAATAACTTAAAAATATTTTATAGTGTCATAATACATGATTAACCCTTTTGAAGAGGATTAGTTTGGTTCCTACGACGACTTTGTGATATTATGCTCTGACAAAATGTAAGGTACATTATTATATTGTAAGTGAAGGTGCAAGAGTAATAACTCCTTTCTGGTTTTACCCTCCAGTATTCAGTTTCCAAAATTTAATGATCTGTTATTTACTACAGGTGTTGGGGAAGAAGAGTTCAGGAGTAAAAGGTGACAGAAATGAAAGCAAAGTGACTTTCACTTTATTATGTTTTAAAAATCATTAATAATATCAAATGAGTCAAGAGTAAGTCAAGAATCTGTGGCTCCACAAATAAGAACCAGAACAGGACAGCCTTATCAGTTACACTGCGATTTGGATATCTTGATGCATTGTCCCAAACACAGTTCATAGAGGCATTTAACGACAAACTTCCCTCCTGAAATGTGATGGTATTCACCTCTTTCTAAAAACTTTTACTTTGAGAACAGGAAATTGATTACTTCTAGCTGAGTAGTGGCATATTAAATATGTGCTGCGTCCCAAGTAAATTGAGAATACAATGGATAAAATAGCCCCTAATAATTTTGTTTAATGGGCACCCTTTCATTTTCTAAAATAAGTATCACAAATAAGAAGTGTATTCTATGGTTAACAAATAATGAATATTTGACTTCAAGCTTAAAAATAATCATTCAAAATGCAGGCCTGTGTTTTCAAATTTGGGGTGTGCATATCCTAGTTTAATTTTTTGGAAACAGCTAATTGGCATTGTACATCATAATATTATCTATATTGTATTCTGTAAAAACCAATAGGTGGTCAGTGAATCTTTGAGTTTATATTAATATTAAAATTGTTTGATGTTATAACTTAAACAGTGAATTTATCTACTTGTAAGTAATTTTGTTTTCCTTATAATTGAGTTACTAATTATTGTCTAAAAATTTGTTCAAACCAACAACAAACTGTAGAAAGCTATCAGATCACTCCATTTATTTTTGCTTAACTTTTTAAAAACATTTTTCACTATAAGTGAAATCAATTTAAAATTGACATTAAAATCCATTACAAGAAGGAAAAAAACAGAAACTAGCAAACTAAAGCTGAAGGATAGTTGAGTTGTAAGTAGTTTCAAGAGTCAGAAATAACACCTTAATTTCACATTATTTATCATCTAGAAACTTATTTGGAGCACTGTCAGAATAAATAGATTTGGACTTTCTAAGTACTTCAATTATCATTCAATGCATAAAAATAGAGTATTAAAATCTATGTAACCTTTTCTTTTAATTTTTTTTAATTGGCTCACGCCTCTTTGCAATTCTTCAATTTGCTAGATACAATAACTCATCATTTCTTTCCACAATTTTCCTCAAGGCAGTCAATATCCGAATTAAAAGCAAATAAATAAATAAAAATCCCTCAGTTTAAAAGTATACTGTGCTTTGTAGATCCATCCTTTATTTTCTCTCCTGGTTAAGTAATTATATTTCAAGTTTTTTAAAGCTGCCGTAACTTTTTAACCTTTCCCTTATTCTCCTTCATATAAAAAATGAAAACACATTATACACTCCCAGGGCATATAGATTTTTTTCCTTATTTTATTATTGTTGAAAAAGGCTAATGTATCAATTCAAAACCAAAATATTTCCAGAGCAACAATCCCTTTGCAGATTCTGGGGAGTGGCAGACTTTTCATTTGCTTTAATATACTTAGAAAATTATTAGGATGTATGCTGTCATAATCAGAGTAAAAATTCATTCTGTTGTAATGAACTACACCAAATTAAGTAGGAGGTGGGACTTGACTCCAGAGACAGAGACTTAATGTTGGACCAGACTGAAGATTACCAGAAACAGGGAAGAGGCAAAAGCCCCTCTCCCTAAGACATAATCACCAGTACCATGTCAGTTACCATTGCCATGGCAACACCAAAAACCTACCACCCCTTTCCATGGCAATGATCAAAAAGTACCACTGTTTTCTATAACATTCTAAATAATTCACCCCTTAATTTGCATGTGATTAAAGGTGGTTGTAAATGTAACTGCAGAACTGCCTCTGAGCTGCTGTTCTGGGCACACTATGGGGTAGCCCTGCTCAGCAAAGAGCAGTGTGCACTCTTTGCCCCTGTACATTGCCCCTCCAATAAATGTTGCTAACACTACCATCTTACCCTTGGACTATTTCCTAGGTGAAGCCAAGAACCCTCCCAAGTTAAGCTCTAATTTTGGGGCTCACCTGCCCTGCAGCAAAATCTCTGTGTATTAATTCAGAAACAACTTAGTTCTTGTTCATACAAAGTCCAATGTAGACATTTCCTGTAGGCAAGATTTCTACCAGAAATGATTCAGAGATACTGGTTTCCTTCCATTATATCTCTAATATCTTTACTGGAGACCAATAAAGTATCTGCAAAATGAAAAAGAGATAAAAAATGCAAATGAGAGGTTTTTATGGGACTATTAAGGAAGCATATTACATCACTTAAATTTTTCACTGACTAGAACTAGTCATTTGAATGTAGCTATCTGTGAATGACTAGAAAATGTAGTCTTAATCTTATGCCTTATTAGGCCCATAAAAGGGCCTGATAAGTTGTATATATTCATATATAAATTCTTATATGTATATATGAATGTGTAGAAGCAATTGGATATAATTTGAAGATAATGTAAAACTTTTATTTAGAACAATGACTTTTGCTTTCCTGTCTCATTCTTTTTTTTCATATATTTTGTTTTTAATTCACATATAATTGTAGATATTTTGCTACGTGTCCGCCTTGTATGACGATCAAATCAGGATCAGTAGCAAATCTATCACCCTAAACATTTGTCATTTTTTCATGATGAAAACATTAAAAATTCTCCCTTCCACCTATTTTGAAATATACAATAAATTACTGCCAACTGGTTACCCTACTGTGCAATTGAGCACCAGAACTATATCTCCTATTTAACTGTATTTTGTAACCATTGATCACCCTCACTCTGTCCCCCATCCCCTCTCATTCCTAGAAACAAAATTGTTTGGTTTTTCTATTGAACTGTCAGTTGTTGGGGTGTTCCAATTTTTGAACTACATGTAACTAAAATATATCAAGTAATGTTTTTGTGTCACTTTTTATAAATACATTCAAATACATATATGTGCATGTGTGTGTACATATTTATATACATATATGTGTTTATATATGTATCATATATGTGTGTTTATGTATGTAAACATACACATGCACATTCATTTTGAACTAAAGTACTGTGTGATTGATGCAGGCTAACCTCAAAACTGGGGCTCTGCCTGGGAGGGTTCTTGGCTTTGCTCAGGAAAGAATTCAAGAAAAAGCCAACTGTGAAAGAAAGCAAGTTTAGTAGAGCAACAGTGTGCAGCAAAATGGCTGCTCCGTAGACAGAACAGGGCTATCCCAAAGGAAGAGTGGCCCAGAGTAGCAATCATGGAATGCCGGCTAATGATATTTATACCCACTCTTAATTATATGCTAATTAAGGGATGAATTATTCACAAACTTACCAGAAAAGGGACAGAGATTTCCCAGAACCATATAAGGTAACTTCTCTGCATTGCCATGGTGCATTGTCATGGCATGATGCTGGTGGAGTGTCTTTAATAGTGAGTAATGAGTGCAACTAGAGGGTGTTTTTGTTGGTGTCTACTAGTTTCTGCTGGTTTGTTTACTGCATCCTGTTTTGACCGAATCCTATTCGAATTTCTCAGGGTCATACTGGAAAATAAGTCATGCTGTTTTACCTCATGGTGATAGGTATATTTATTTATTTAAAAGAAGAGCTCCACTTAGAAATAAGTAGCTCTCAACAAGGAAAATTAATTTAAACACATTAGGATTTTTCTCACACATAATTTTCGCTAACTTTCCCTTATGTAAACGTCATCTTTTTTATATACTGTCCGTGTCTTTCACTGTACTATGGCTATTTTCTAGTAGATTATGAGCATATTGAAGATAGTATCTTTGGTTTCCAAAAACAAAACACTTAACATTTCTTTCGTGTAAGTAATTGGCTTTAGTAAAACATTTCTGCAGACCAGTGCCTGATAGTATTGATCCTGAATTTGTGGTATCTTTATATTAGGGTTTGGTGTAGGAAACAGAAAACAATTCAGATATTTCAATTTGTAAGGAATTTAATATGGAGAATTAGGTACTTAAAATCCTGGACAAACCAAAACTAACAAACATACTAGTATACAGTCTAAACATTTGAATTATAAGATGTATTATGAATAAAATGCATTTTATTACACATAGCAAGACCCCACTACTAAATTTACTAATAAAGATCTATATAAAACAGGGATGCAGAGGCTATAATAGCCAAAAGTAAACTCATGTATTTCATTGATATTCTTGTAGGCACTAGCTTCAGAACTTCAAGTTTTGTCAAAGATATAAGCCGTCTCAAAAGCTTCAGGCTGTCTCCTTTTTTTCTCGATTGCGATGATCTGTTTTCTCACAATTCATTTGGGAACCACCTTCCTGTCACCATGAAAATCTATATTGTATTTTCACAATGTAAAACAGTGAGAGAAATAAGCCCAACTTCGGGCACTACAAATTTAGCTGCAAATTTCCAGTTGCATCTATCATTTCAATAATCAGGGCACTCAGTAGATGATTTCAATTTCTTTGTGATCTTCACCAAATCTAGCATCCCAAGATCAATTACCGTGTTGATTGGTTAAAAAAAATCAGCCGCTTGAGTGGTGGATAGGGAAAAAGAAATTAGCAACTAAGTATCACCTTCATCACAAAACAGGCTTAAAAAGTGAAATGAGCGACTCCTTGTGGAGTAGATTACACATATGATAAAGTACTTTTCCCTAATCTATGTTTTAATATAAGGAAAGCATGCCAAAGAAGACATCTAGCAGGATATATTAATAGGTAAAAAACACTAAGCCATGGAACATTGCTCTTAAAAAGAGGAGTGTAAGAATATATCCTTCTAAATTATTTTTCCTGGATATATCATTATAGGTTAGACTTAATTACAAACATGGTGTATATTATAGCCTTAAATGACTCAGAAATATGTTTCTAAAAAGGTCTGTATTCAACCTCATTTGTTTTCTCTTTAAGACAATCTTAAGGCAGTGCTTTGGAATGTTTGGTCTAATCTCTATGTGTATTAGACTCATTTTGGCCCCAAATCAGACCTCCCAATGTGTTTCTAAAGTTACCTGTATGCCTATTACATTGCCTACAAGAAATACCTAAATGCACTTATAATTTGTAAAATTATTTTTCATTATGAAATTACACATGAAGCTACTTTTAGTACAAATTTCACACAAACCTTTGTTCTCAATGTTATGTCTAAGCTGTGCAAAATCTCATTTCACAATCAGGTCTTCTCAAAATTGAATGTTATTTTATTTGCCTATACTTTAAATGTTACCTCTTGATAGTGATATTATTCCAATTGTTTGCAAACATTTAATCTGATCAATCCCAGATATACTCAGTTTTCAGTTTTTAGCCAAAGTCAGAATTTCCTTAACTCCCTCCTGCCTTTTGTGATGGATCTAAGTTCTGAGGACATCAATAGGCATGAATACCTGGTTCTTGGTCGTTGTCTGACCAAACTGCACCAGCTGAGTCTTTTGTTCAACTCTCAATCTTGACCATATCCTTAATTTTGTTTACTGAGATGTCAACAATTCTTCTTAATGTGAATCATATCCCAAGTGGAATCCACTCCCACTCACAGTGGAATCTATCCAGCCAACTAAGAAACTTCTTCAGGTGTATTGTTCATGCTATCTTGATTAAACGCCCCCAAATTTATGTTTTTAAATATGTTTTAAAACATTATGTAAATTAATGTTTTTCTGTACAGTTCAGTGATGGCAGAAGTTAGAAAGGACTGTGATAGGCCCTCCTGCCTCAAGACCACTGTAAAAAAATATCTAGTTTACTATTCATATGGTCTGATGCAAAAGAGAGTACTCTGAGCCTACCAAAGGCTAAGGCTATGGAAGGAAAGTGACACTCGGTGCCTGCTCCAAATCACATCTCAAAACTTAGCTGAAGATTTCCTTGACTGCCCCCATAACTCTGGATGCAGCAAAAAGGATGCAGACACCCTTCTCAGAGACCCACAGAAGAACCCAATGTTACTGCTCTATGCTATGAATCTCCTTAACTTCCTTTAGTCTGAAGGATTTAACTTATGTGGAAATAAGCATTTTACTATTTTTTTTTCTATTTTTATGGGGCCAACTTAATTATTCAGGACTTAAGATCTTGGAGACTAAAAACTATAAAACACATATTTTTAATACTAAAACACCATCTTCATTAAAGCTCTTGGCCTTTTCCAGTGGCATAAAAACATGTTAAGAATTTTAAAATGTAAATTCCTTAAGAACAAGACAGAGCTAGATGTCTCATCTTTATTCTCTTTGTTCTTTCTTTTGCAATAAACATCCTCTGAAACAACAACAAATGACTATAATTAAATTTGTGAATGTGTTCATTATTTTGAAGGTAATTCCTAAACATAAATCTAGAGAGGTAAAATAATTATAAGAAAAAATCTAATAATCCTCAAATTATTTCTCTGACACATATACGAAAATTTGACTACAGACTATTGTATTCTGTCAACAAGAGTTTCTGTCATCAAAGGTGTATTTTTGTATAAGGAGGGTGTATATTGCAATTCTTTAGGAGTGCTTAATTTGATCAGGACATTATGTTAAGGGTCGTCTAAGATATTGACCTTATATATGTATCTCTAAAAGATAAAAAGATCATTCCATTCAATATAATTGTTTTCACATTCTTGATCCAATACAATGCACTTGTGATAAAATTACAATTTAATTTTAACATAATCACTATTTAAATAATTTTTCTTGACAAGTATTTGTCAACTAGTTTAGCTCCTTACTGAGACCATACCTAGAATTTGGTGATAGGAACATATAAAAGCCATAACAAATGTTGTCATCTGATTTACTGTGGAAATTTGAGAGTATGGCTTTAAATATTGAATTGTATACTCATTATGTAACCTTGAGAAAGCTTCACAGATGTCTGTGCCTAAGATTGTTCATCAAAAAATGGTGATATGATTCCCATTTCAGAGGATTAGTTTGAGGATTGCATAAGTTAATATCCAAAGGAAACCCTAATAAATGAAAAAGCAAAAATCTAATTCCCGAGAAGAGGGATATAGAATTCAGCACTGTTTTTTGATCATTAGAATCAAATTTTTTCTGCTAGTTTATTAATAGCTAAAAATATGATTTATGATGGTCTTGAAAAGTTTTGAGTATATTAACTGATTTATTCATTGAATAAATATATCAAAATTGGGCTTACACTTTGATAATAAATTCTACTATATTAAAATTTTCTATTTATAAGTTTGGAGTGATTTGTACTTTGCAGAAATTCTAAAGGATCTTTAAAAACCTGTTTAAAAAAACAACAAATGGCAGTATTTAAGCCCTGAGAATAAAAAGTCTTACCTATTAGTCCAATCTGATAATTTTTGCCTTTTAATTGCGTTGTTTAGAGTATCATCTACTATATATATATATATCATCTACTATATATATCATCTACTATATATATATAGTAGATGATACTCTCTCTATATATATCATCTATTATATATATCATCTACTATATATCATCTACTATATATCATCTACTATATATATAGTAGATGATACTCTATATGTATATATATACAGTAGATGATACTCTAAACAACTCAATTAAAAGGCAAAAATTATCAGATTGGACTAATAGGTAAGACTTTTTATTCTCAGGACTTAAATGCTGCCATTTGTTGTTTTTTAAATAGGTTTTTAAAGATATACATATATATATATGTAGATGTGGTTGAGTTTAAAAGTGCTATCCAGCATCTTCCTTTTTTTTTTTTAAACTGATCTCAGCTGTTGTTCACTTTTTTTTTCTTTTTACTGGACTTCTTTTGATTAAGTACTTTATATTATTTTATCTCCACTCTTAACTCCTCAGCTATAAATCTGTTATCATATTATATTTGCCACATTATAGCACATAGCACACGTGCATATCACTGTCTCTCCTCAGGTGATATTTACTACTTCACATAGCATATGAAACCTTACTTTCATTTTCATTCTTTGGTCTTTCTGGTATTGTGATCATACATTTTATTTTCACATGTTTAATAACCACAATACAAATATTATTACTTGTTTAATAGTCAATCCTGTTTTAATGCAATTTAAATAAGGAAACTATCACATACTTACCTATATAGGTACTGTTTCTGGTGCATTTGATTTTTCTTGTTGTTGTTAAGATTCATATTTCCATCTGTTATTATTTTGTTTCTGGCTGAACAATATTCTTTAACATTTCTCGAAGTGATTCTGCTTATGATAAATTCTTTTAGATGTGTTTGCCTGAACACTATTTTACTTTCACTTTTGGAAGATATTTCTGATGAGAATTTCACTGTCATTTTATTTTTCTTCCTTTGTGACATTTTATAAAATTTGGGTTTGTTAATTCTTTCTTCTTTTCACTGCTTTTGCAATTCGTGGTATCATATACTTCGTGTTTCTTGTGTTTGGAGTTTCTTGAGCTTCTTAAAACTGTGGACTTCTTTTCATAAAATTTCTAAAAATGTTGGCCATTATTTCTTTAATATTTTTGTTCTTTTTCTCTCTCCTCTTCATTAAGCAGAATTATGCGTATATTCTACTATTTAAAATTTTCACTCAGCTTACTGATAAACGTTCCTTTCTTTTAGACTTCCTTTCTTTTATTTTTACCTCTGTGTTTCATTTGGATAGTTTCTATTCTTATGTCTTCAAGTTAACAATTTGTTTTTCTTCTGCAATGTTCATCATGAAGCTCATTTAGTGTATTTTATCTCAGATATTATAATTTTTATTTTTATGTCTTTTTTGTATATCAAGTCTCTACTTCACATTTTGTACATACAAAATGCCAAATACTATTTCACTATCCTTTTCTGCTAATTTTAAACATCAGCATCATTTGTGTCAGTTGCAATTCATAGATTATTCTTCTCATTATAGGTTGTGTTCTCTACTTTTTTGGTTACCTGGAAATTTTTTATTGCATCCCAGACACGTGAATTTTAACTTTTTGGGTTACAAAATTGTTTTGAAATAATTTCCTGGCTAAGCATTTTAGTTCACCTTACTGCATCTTAGGACATGATCCTATTACCTCATCTTGTTGCAATTCCAAATGTTATTACATTTAACAGGGCAGACATATTTTATGGTTATTTACAAAGTAATCTTTTTTTTTTTGTAAAACTGTAAGTTTCCATTTGTATAGTTTCTGATCTGCTCTAACAGTGATGATTCTTGGTTTTGCACTGATTTCAGTAGCAAAATTCTCAAAAATCTGGTGATTTTGCCAAAGGTTCTGAATATACTGAGGCTATCGTGATTCAGTAACTTGTTTGTGGAATTTGAGAATTAATGTACTTCCTGGGTATTCCAGGTATCTGCCTTCCCCACACTACTTCACTGACCATCATACTCGCATATACTTTATGACAGCCAGGATTAATCACCATTTTGGCTGCTATAAGGAGAAGTTGGAATGACAAGGTAGATATTTACAAAGAGCCCAAATATTCAAAAAGCCACCCACCAAATTTTGAATCTTTATTTTGATCTCTGGACAGTCTAGATTATGTCTATCAACAGAAAAATACTATTATGCTAGTGCATTAGAAGACAGTTCTTTACTCCATTGATTTTCCATCAAAGAGAGATATCATTTGTGCTATAGAAATTTCTCAAAATATTTGGTCTGCTGATGAAATGTAATGTAATTGAAGGTTTATTTCATTTGACTGCAGATGATCTGGTCTAAACCTATGCTATTTTAAATTACTTTCTATAAGCATGAATCATCATTTACTCTTAGTTAAGGATTATTAGTAAATGCCTAATTTGGAAGATATTATTTTAATAATGACAACATTTATTAGCTAAAGGAACCCATATAAAATTCAGTAGGCAATATAAAAATTATTGTGTTAAATCAAATAAAAACAAGGCATATTATATAGTGAAACAATGTATTTATAGTAGTTTTAATTGATTTTAAGTATTTTCTAATTTATTGTAGAAAATGCAATAATTTCTAATTTTTTTTGACACAGAGTCTGGCTCTGTCATCCATGTTATAGTGCAGTGGTATGATCTCTGCTCACTGCAACCTCTGTCTCCTGGGTTCAAGCAATTCTCTTGACTCAGCCTCCCAAGTAGCTGGGACTACAGGCAAGTGCCACTATGCCCAGCTAATTTTTGTATATTTTGTAGAGATGGCATTTCACATTGTTGCCCAGGCTGGTCTTGAACTCCTGAGCTCAGGTGATCCACCTGTCTCAGCCTCCCAAAGTGCTGGGATTACAGCCATGAACCACCACACCCAGCCTCTAATTCTTACTGACATTAATTTTAATTATGAAAAAAATACTGCTTCATCATCTTTCCAAATAAACATACCAAAATTTTCCCATTTCTACAGCTTTTATTACACTTATATATAAAGCTATCTGATGTGAAAAAATAATGCAAACCATATGCATTATTTTAAAGATAATAGCAGTAATAATTGTCTAAATGTGTGGAAGGATTTCACAACATTGCTTCTACGACCAACTTCTCTAGTAGCAATTCAGAGGAAGAGAATGATCACTGATGTTGTTCAAGGATTTGGATCACTAACTATAAGTTAATTTATGGTGCATCAGTAAAAATTGCTGGTCCGAAAAATACATAAAACTTGTAAATGTCAATAAAAGTGACAAGATTTTATTCCTTAATATGACCTTCTGTATTTTCAGCAGTGTATTTAATCAAAGAAAATATCAAAACAAACTGTCAACTCCCATGAGAGAAAGCAGAGAGTGTGTAACATGGAGAAAGAAGCATATTTTAATAGTATAAATCATACAAATATTGACCTTCATGTCTATGAAAATGCAGGCAGAATTTATTGAAGGCACAAGAAACACCTGTGACAAAATAAGCTTAATGAAAGCAGCTACTATAAAAAGTTTTTACGGAGAACATATTTAAATGAAAAATAGAAAAAATAAGCTGCAGACTCAAGTACATTATTTCATTAAATAGTTGTAACATTCTCAACATTTATATAAAATTATATGTAGACACAACTTGTAAATGTATCACGTCCTACAGAGCCTAAGTACATCTAATTTATAAAGTGAGGAACACTCGCTTCCCAATACACATTCACAACATTTATTATGGATATCCTCAAAAATGGTAATTTAATCCTGGACTGATTTTTCAGAAAACTATGTAATATTTAAATTGAGCACTTATCTATAGCAAGTAGGATAAATATATAAAATGCACGTGAAATTATTCGTTCATTTAAAGATCTTTGTTGAGAGCATATTTCACCATTTAAAGTGAAAACAGCAAAAAAATTAGACTTAATCCTTGATTTCATTAATATTTAATTCAGGGCTACTAATTCAGGGCTACTAATTGCTTTGTGGGCAAAAAAAGTTGGTAATTAGATATCTCAAGTAACATATGTCTAAAAACGTAATAGAAATTTTGACTTGTGATTATACTATCAAAATGAATTACAATCTATTTTACGTTGTTAGACAACTATGGCTTTAAAATTACGCTTTTAATAATAATTTAAATAATATATAACATAATGTGTAAGCTAAAATTAATAGATAGTTAAATATACAGTGCATTTAGCAATATATAACATATGACAATATATAATAGTATATATTGATTTCATAATGCAGATATATTATTATTATAAATTTCGTCATCATATTTTAATAAGTTTCAGAAAGAAATAGCACGGATCTTATTGTTTCATGGAAATGCGTATGTGTATTTAATTTATGTGTCTTATGACCAAATGTAAAAGCAGGAATGATATCAGGAGTAAGATAACATATTAATGAAATGAGAGCATGTCAACATTATTTTTCATCAATTATTTATATTTTATTTTACTTTTACCTGTACCTTACTGACAAGTTAAATCACTTATCTAACTTCACTAAAATAATATGTGCTCTACTTGATGGAAAATTCCAGAAATTTTCCCAAATATTTTTGTAAAAATCCTAATTTAATGAAAGAAAATTATAATAATGGGTACCCCTCATGGCATATGCCAAACAGGATGCAAGTCTCTAATTAGCAAATTTATCTATTACTATTACATCACTGGACATTATTCTACATGGCATTTCAAATTATCCTTTTTGCTTATAAAATTTATCTATACACCGGAAAAAGCAGCATACCTTTGATCTTGCTTACTCAAGAGTTAATTTCCCTTCAATTATCTAATTTAATTTACACTTAAATTTAATAAATATTTTTATATTTAAATAGCACATATTATAAATACATCATTTTATAAATATATATTTATATTTAAATTTAATAGATATTCATAGTGTTCTATAATTTATCGGGTATTGAACTGAGCACCAAGATAACAGAGTTGAAGAAAACATCTATACTTCAAAAGGTTATGATTTGACATAAAATAGTACCTAAATTTCAGACTGTTCTCAAAGTACAGGTAAACTACAAGTTGGTCTACTCCTAATTGTATATGAAATCATTTTATTGAAGGAAAACTAACACATACAAAAAATCACTTATTATAAAGGTAAAGTTCAGTAGATATTAGTAAATATATAATTTTGCTACCATAACTACATTCAAGTAATACAATTAAATCAACATCAAAAATGTCCTTTGTACTAATTTGCATTCAATCCTCATTCCCATCCCTTGACCTAGGTAACCGCCAATCTCTATGAATTCACTTCTTAGGAATCATAAAATATGTAGTCTGTTGAGTCTGGCTTCTTTCACCTAGGATAATGTCTCTGAAATTTATTCATTTTGCAGACTTGTGTTTGCATATTTGTTTCTTTTTATTGTTGAATAGCATACCGTTGCATGGACATACCATTTGGTGTTTATCCATTAAAGTAGTCAATGGGCACTTAGATTGTTCCCAGGTTTTGGATTTTATGAATATTGCTGCTATGAACTTTCACATAGAGGTCTTTGTGTGAACATAGGTTTTTACTTTTCTTTGATAAACAGCTAAAAGCTAAGGGAAGATTGATGAATCATGTGGTAAGTGCATGTTTAACCTTGTAAGGAATTGACAAACTGTTTTCCAAATTGTTTTTACCATTTTACATTCCCACTAGCAATATATGAAAGTTCAGGCTTTTTTAAATTATTGACAACACTCATTATTTAAATCGGTGTTTTGTATTACTACTATTCTAGTGGGTATTAGTGGTATTTCATGGTGCTTTAATTTACATTTCCCTAGTGACTAAAGATGCAGAACTTTCGTGAGGTACTTAATAGATGTTTGCGTATCTTCACTGAGGAAAATTGAAATTGAAATACTTTGCCCATTTTTTATTCGGCTTGTTTGTGCTTTTATTGTTGAGTTGTAATCGTTCTTTATATACTGTGTATATATGTACTTTATCAGATATGTTATTTGCAAATATGTTCAGATAATCTAGACTGGGCTTGGTTCTATATTCAGAGTCTTACAAGGCCAAAATCAAAGTGTCAGCCAGGCTAAGCTTTTATCTGGGTACTCTGGGTAAAAGGTTGCTTTCAGCTTATTCATATTGGTGGTGGAATCTAAATCTCTGCAGCTGTAGTCTGAGGTTCCTGTTTCCAGAAATTAATAATGTCTACCATTTATGTTATCTGTATATTTGTTTCCCACCTTGTTATTTGACATTTGGCTTTACCTGTGTTTTTTAGGGTAGATTTAAAGAACAAAGTCCAGTTTGTTCTGTTATGATATAAGGTCTTTATACTGTAAAGAGATAGAAATTTTTGAAAATACATTTATATTTTAGAATTAATGGAACCATTTTAATTTCAGCCAACATACTGATACTTTTTAATTGTTTCCTTGTGTCTTGAAAAGAATATGCAAATATTTGTATTCTGGGTATAAAGTTCAATACATACATTTCTAATATATATATATATTTACAGGTATAAACACAAAAATAAATATTAGATATTCTTCATTTGTTAAATGTCTTAAGGTCATAAAAATCATGACTTATTTTTATTTGTTTGATTTATCACAGACTAAAGAAGATGAGTTAAATAGTCAACTACAGATGTAATTCTTTCTGAATTTTTCTTCCATTTTGTATAGAAATTGTTTTATGAATTGTGTTAATATTTATTGAATTGCTGAAAAGTATTTATGTCTAAGCTTTTCAATTGGATGTGCCTAATTTATTGATAAATTCTTCTTGTTGTCTTCTGTAATGGTATATACTTTTTGTTCAAATATGTGTAACCATTTTAATAGTTTAACTTCATATGCTCTCTTAAATTGTATTTACTCTTTTAAATTTTCTAAATTTTTTAGATTCTCTAGTTACATGAAATATATGGTAGATTCTCTAGTTACATGAAATATATGGCTGAATGTTTGATTCATAATCAGATTTTTTATTTCTTCTTAATAAGTTTATCTCATTTTCATTTTTTATATAAAATGCATTATTTTATCATGTTTTTGAATGTTATGCTTTGTTTTCTTAATTAATTCTATTTATTCTTGACTACATATTCTGTCATTTTTGTTTGTTTTTAAAAATGTTCTTTGCTTATTTGTTTTGCCTTCCAGTTATTTATAGGTTTTCTGTTTTATTGGCTATGTTATTTTTACATTACCAACTTTGATAATACTTACTGATTCTAGCTCACTAGATTTGTAAAAATATGTTAAACTTATTTTAAAAATTTACTCTAAAATACAATTTTCAATTTTGGTTTTCATATCATTTTTCTTATTTATAAAGTTTATCCTACTCTTAGTGAGCTGAATATTTTTTATACATTATCTTTAAATAGTATCAGTTAAGCCCATCTATGAAAGACAGGGCTATCTACATGTTTCCTTGCCAGTCTTTTCACTGTCTCCCCCTCATTGTCCTTGTCTATTACATTTTAATTTTTATATTATAATAGCTTATGGTATGTACTTCAAGTGTTGGAATATTAGTTCTAGTATTAAATGAATTCAGTGTTTACTACTAAGCTTTTAATTTTGTTTCCTTCTTTAATTTCTAGGCTGGTGAAGCTGATTCTATGTTAATTTTTTACATTTATGACAGAGTTATGAGAATTATGTCCTCTGTAAGTACTGGCATGTTTGAAAATATTTGCTTATTTCCTTTTATAAATGAATGACAGTTTAGCTACTTTGTACAACACTTGAATCCCACTTCTTCTCTTGAAAGATTTGAAGACACCAAACTATCCATATGTTAAATATTTTTGTAGTAGTTTGAAACCAATTGAATTGTTTTACTCCTTATAATTTTTTTTTTGTAAGAAGGAGTAGGAGTTCTAGAGTAGGAGTTCTAGAAACGTTTATAATTGTCAACTTTTAAACTCTTTGGTAACACATCAGTATTAACGGATCCCTGTCACTTTTTATGTAATAAATTCTTCCTTTAAATTCTAGGCTCAAGTTTCTTTTAATATTCATGTAGCTTACTTAAACTACATTTTGGAAAACATTTCTCTTTTATTTATTCTATTGTTTATGACATTTATTAAAGTATTTCATTTTTTCTTTCTGTACATTTTATTTCTCACTAATTATTTTTGTTTTATGTTCTACATGATTTCTATGAAAAATGTGCAAGCCAAAGATTTTAAATTTCATATAATTCTTTTAAAATTGTCATCCACACTTTTTATTTTGAAAATATTTTGATTACATTTTCTCTTTGACTACTATGTTTTCATTGTGATATTATATATTTTCTTTCTCATGTATTTTGCTTGTTTTTCCTGCTTCATTTTGCATAAGCAACATGTTTTGCCCTTTTTAGTATATTCACCCTTGAAATTGAGAGAGTTTTTCTTTATAGTGCATTCATTTGATGATGGATATTATGAGATAGTGACCAAAGGGATGTATATTAGTTGTAGTAAGTTAAGATTTAGTCTATTGTCACACTTGGAATTATTTAAAGACTCTATTTTTTTCATGTAACATAAATTTAGTGGAAGAGTACTAGAAAGATTAAAACTATAAGATACTCCCACTTATAAAGTGAAAAAATACAGTATTTCAATTTATTTTTCCATGTTTATTTGCTAAAGATAATGCCCTCTAGTTCCATCCATGTCCCTGCAAAAGACATGATCTTGTTCCTTTTTGTGGCTGTATTGTATTCCATGGTATATATATATATGTATTACATTTTCTTTATCCAATCTATCATTGATGGGCATTTAGGTTGATTCCATGACTTTGCCATTGTGAATAGTGCTGAAATGAACATATACATGCATGAGTCTTTAGAACAGAATGATTTATAGTTCCTTGGTTATATAACCAATAATGGGATTGCTGGGTTGAATAGTATTTCTGTCTTTAGGTATTTGAAGAATCGCCGCACTGTCTTCCACAATGGTTGAACTAATTTACACTCCCACCAATAGTATATAAGCATTCCTTTTTCTCCACAACCTCACCAGCATCTGTTGTTGTTGTTCTTTTTAATAAGTGAGATTTAAATAATAAGAACACATGGACATATAGAGGGGAACAGCATACACTGGGGCCTATCGAAGGGTGGAGGGTGGGAAGAGGGAGAAGATCAGAAAAAAAATAACTAACGGGAACAAGGGTTAATACCTGGGTGACAAAATAATCTGTACAACAAACCCCCATGACACAAGTTTACCTATATAACAAACCTGCACACGTGCCCCTGAACTTAAAATAAAAGTTAAAAAAACTATAAGATACATTATTTAGAAGACAAAGTTTTTAATTAAGTTACTGATAGCTTCAACAACAGCAGTGCCTACCATGATGGAAAGAATAGACAAAATACAAAACATATTTTGTTAGTCAGTTTTAAGATGGGCTATTTTAGACTATTCTTGAAAGATAATAAGAAATACATATTAGAAAAGATAACCTGGAAGTCATAGAAGAGTGACTGGTATAGAGTAGCATTGAGGAAATCAGATGTAGCAAGGTTTGTATTTAGTTTTCCAATATGTAAGTCAAACTTTTTGGACAAATCAAATCAAATCAAATCAAAACTAAACTAAACAAAATAAGGAGAGTTTTACAAATAAGAAATGTATACATCTTGTTGTTCCTTAAACTTCGTTATAAATGTTCCAGTAAAGTAAATGTGTGTAGGTAAAGTAAAATTTTTGATGAACAATGGAAAATCAACATTTAAAACATTCCTGAACCACATTAATACTGAGAAGTAAAATTATCTACCCAAATTTATATACAAACTTGTGCTTGCATTTTAGGAAATGCTAAATAATTTTAAACAAGAATTCAGTAATTATTCAAATACATATATATAATGTGTGTGTATATATATATATATATATATATATAAAATGTATGTATAGATTCTGTACAGACAGCAATGCCTAGAATAATTGGTGAGGATAGTCTACCAAATAATTGGCATATTAAAAGTTTCTAATCCAAATATGATTTTATATTTATTTAGAATCAATGCATTAATTGAAACAAAAAGAACAAGCAAATTATAAGGAGTGAAATTATTTTAAAAATTTTAAAACAAATATCTTCCTGGATTGATCAGAAAAGCCTATGAGATGGACACAGGGAACTTTTGTTTTTCTGGGATGTGCACACAAAAATGTATCAATATAAAATAAATTTAAATTTGACTGGTAAGATATATTGCATGACAGAACCCTTTTCTATATAAGCATCAAAAGAAAAGCTGAAAAGTAAAACTGTACTGTGGATTCCTTTGCTTTTGGGTGTAAAACTACTTACAGTTACATCGTTCCAAATTTATTGTGTAGTCAGAGTAAAACTGCTTATTGAAATGAATTAATCTGTTATTGATTAGTATCATATATCTCGTGATTCCTTTGTCCTCAAAATTTACTACTAGAAAATGAATAATTTTTTTTCTCTGTTGGATTTTCTTCTAACAGTTTTAAAAAATATAGAATATTTTGGCTAAACACATGGACCTCCTCCCACAGTCTCCAATACAATGAATATGAAACATGACAGTTTGTTAATTTGCACACTTTGTACAGTGTGATAGCTGGTATTAATATGATAAATTTCTAAATAGTTGCTTTCACTGAAATTACTCTAAGGGTTTCCATAACCTTTCTGAACTCAGAACTGGAAACAGAAAATTTATAAAGCTATGCTATGACACATTTTCTATCTGAGTAAAGCAGTTAGAAAATATTATCATTGTAAATCAGTTTATGTTTACTACATGATTTTAGATATTTAGACCATCGCTATGATTAATTCTAAATTTTAAAATCATCAATGATATTATGCAAATTATCTTGTGTGTACAAACATCACATCCTACATTCTCTTACTATAGTTCCTAATGTAAATTAAACAAAAAGGAAGAAATAAACTTCTGAAGCATTTGGTAGCCATAATCATATGGAGAATGTCTAGAAACAAAGAGTCTCTCATTTGGATGCACAAAAAATGTACTGTGGTTTATTTATATCAAAAACATGAAAACCTATTTCTATATAGAGGTTTGAGGAAATACTGAAAAAATGTAAAGTGATGGAATTCAATCCTTAATATAAATCTTTTTATTATTATTATTATTATACTTTAAGTTTTAGGGTACATGTGCACGATGTGCAGGTTTGTTACATATGTATACATGTGCCATGTTGGTGTGCTGCACCCATTAATTTGTCATTTAGTATTAGGTATATCTCCTAATGCTACGTTATAGCAAACATATCTATCTACCTTCATCTATTTCCCTGTTTTTAAAAAGATGAAATTGAGAGTTATTGACTAATAATTTAATCAATTTTTTTCATGTCTTTGATTATAAACATTTTCTCAGAAGATGCGGATTTTTGTGTAACATAGATAGAACATTTAATAATGAAAATTTGGGAGCGTTAGCCTTAAATAACCCTGGAAATGATCTCCAGGATTTTGGTGGCTTTGGCAAACTCTAAAAAATCCACTGAAGCGTACCAGGATATTCTCCATACTGAAGAGACATAACTTAGAGAAATATATCTATGAGGAAAAAAATGCATATGCCTTTTGTGAAAGGAATAAGTATTGTTGTGACTTATTGTGGATCCTCACAAATATGGTTAGTATAGCCTCACAATTTTAAGGCAGTAGAGATAGATTAGAAACTAGGAATTTACCCACAAAGAGCCTCTATTTGGAAGCTTTTAGATTTTTGTGATTTTCTCTAATTTTCCTTAATCCCAAAGTGAAAATAAGTTATGTACAGTATTTAGCCTTCTGAAGTAATATTATTGAGAGCAGAGAAAGGAAGAAACCAACCAGGCAGGCAGTTAGAGTGAATCCTCCGTACAACTCCTTCAAACCAAGAACAGCCTGCAAATCAGTCTGCAGGCCCCAGATAGGAAAGATCCAACATCAGCAAAACTCCTTCAAACTAAGAACAGCCTAAAACTCTAGCTGCAGCCTCCAGATAAGAAAAAGCCAGCATCCTTGAATAGAAATGTCTTCTCTATGAATCTAGATAAACAAATTTCCCTCCTTTTTTGGGCGCATTTCTCTTTCCTTGGTGTGCCTTTGTCTCATTTAACAAGCTTCTTCCTGATCGGTCCTTAACTTTCACCTATTTTACATATACCTATCTTTCTGTAGTTAGTACCAGGCCAAGATCCCGTGTCAGGCTTCTACTTCAGGCTCTGATTGGTCCTGGGCCAAGGTTCCAGGCCAAGGTCTCAGGCCAAGCTTTCACCTCAGCCCCGATTGGTCCTTTACACTATTTTTCCTCTTTCTGGATGGTACTTTTTCCATGACTATCCATAAACTAATCAGCACTCACTTTCTCATTTCAAGTCCATAAAAAACCCTAGACTCAGCCTCATAGACGTCAATGCTATTTTGGGTCCCCTCTTCCTGTTGAGAGCTTTTCTGTCACTAAATAAATATGACTCTGCCTTACTCACTCTCTGATGTCTGTGTGCCTTATTTTTCTTGGTCAGGGGACAAGAACCCAGAGCTTGCAGGTGGTTGGAGTAAAAGAGCTCTAATACTGCCTCCCGCTCACCAAACAACAGGAGTGAAAAAGCTGCAACACTATGATGACCTGGTGGTCAGAGAATCATTCACACCACTGGCATGAACATAAAAGAACTATGCCATGTTGAGGAGTTTCTGACAGGATAAAGGGAGCACCATTCTTTAGCATAGCTGGAAGTGACACAGATGGGCACAACTAGGCCATGGAGCAAGTAAAGTGGAAGTCCCAAGAAACCAGATGATTAAAATTTATCTGTTTCTAAGAAAAAGTTGACCTTATAAAGAACTTGGGTAAGGGACATAGGGTGAAAGCCAATGATTCTAAGTAACATTAATAAAGAAAGATATCTTGAGAGCCTATGTTGTGGAGATCTTTAAATGTAATTAGATACTATAATGGAGAGAATACAGAAAGAAAATAGTTTATCTCGCATTTTATTAACATGAGACTATTAGTTGTTATTTTCTTGTTTTACCAGCATAATATAATTAATATTTATGTTCACATCTTGGAATCATTAGAATATCATGAAGTGGTTTTGGCATAATGCAAGAGAAATTAAATCATCTTCAGCATCATTCCACTGTATAATCAATTTCTATTGTTTTGCAGAAAGTAATTAATAAATGCATATTATTATCATTTGTTACTCATAATTTTTGTTTAAGTTGATTACAGTATATTCTAATTATGTGTTGTTTATAATCAAGATTCTGTAAACAAGAGTTCGAACACATAAAATTTGAACGCATTATGTAAATCATACTAACCATAATTGTCATTGCAGAGTTTTCTGCAGAACAGCCAATTTGGTGAAAAATTAGATAAAGAAATTAATTATTTTTAATTACCTATTTAATGAGCCCAGTATTTTACTGTGAGGGCACAGAAAGAAGGCAACTGTCTGCAAACCAAGAAAAGAGCCCTCGACACACACAGAATCTTCTAGCATCATGATCTTGGACTTCCCAGCCTCCAGAACTGTGAAAAATAAGTGATAAGTGTGTATTGGTAAGTGACCCAGTCTGTGATATTTTGTTATAGCAGTTTGAACAGAGTAATACATCCATCATTGATTTTTGCCCCATTTCAGATATCAACACGTAAGAAAAGTCAAATAACATAATAATTGTTTTGAAAATCGTTTTATCCTTTACATCCACTGAAAGCATCCAAGAGAGTTTTGGGAGTCCAGAATTTACTCACGAATGAGTACATGTGTATAATGGGAAGAAAAACAAAATAGTTAATTGTGTTTTCTAAGTTATCCAATCAAGCAAATGTAACACTCACATGTGTTCACTGTATATTTGGTGATACTCTGAAGAGGTGATTTAAAAATTAGTGTCCATAAATTAAAGAGTGATGTATAGTATTTCACATTTCCAAGTGTAGGGAGAAAAAAGCCAGTTTTTACTCAATGCAGTATAGTTATCATCATTAAAATTGAAAGGCTGTTTTTGCCAATGAAATATTTCTTTGCACTTACTGAAATTCACATTTATTTTTACTCAGTGCCATGAAGGTTGGAGTTGAAATATATCTTTCCTTTGTACCTAAAACATAATGAAAAATGTGACATTATAAGAAAAAAGTGAATAATGATAGCCACTGCTAACAGCTTGATCCAATAATTTACTTATCGATGGCAGCATAGTCACCATAACCTGCTGACTGTTTCTAAAGTGTCAGGAGATGCTGTCAGGGGAAATATGTTGTCCAACACACATAAAGATGATGCCACTGATCCATTGTGTCAGTTATTCAGTGTTGGTGATGGATTTACTCTTGTCTCCATTGAGATACTTTTTTCTACTTAACCTCCTTCTACCTTTTTGACCACTGAAACTAATTTTTTAAAGAAGCTGTGAGGATGGAAAGAGCAGTATGCGGAAATGACTACAGATGTCCTACTATAAGAAGATTGGGCTTCTTGCTTTTCTTCACTTTTTTTTTCCATTGTTTGCAGACTGTGTAAGAAGAATTTACCCAAAACTGACACATCCTTTGCCAAGTACCATAATTTGCATGTCCATTTATTTATCAATGTGTCTTATTCTCTGTATAAAACTAGATAAATATAAATATAGTCATAGGGTGGATAGGTAACACATCAATGTTGTGTTAATGAATAAATGACAAACTGTTTTAAGGACCAGTTAAGTGAAGCAGCTGTTAGGGAAGAAGAATAAAACAGCTTGTATGGAATTTACATGAGAATAGTATTACAGAATTGTTTGTCCCCTTGCCTGATTAAGAATATTTAGGGGGTTTTGATTGAAGCAGAAAAGAATAAAGGGATATACCCATCTTGGTTAAACAGTTAAGTAAACCCTAACACCTTATGAGAGTTTGAATAAAATAATGGTTATAATAAGTATCAAATACTAGAATAATTGAATATTTTAATTGATCAACATATAGCACACATCCAAACTTATAAAAGGAGGAATAAACCTCATGGATTAGGTAATCCAAAATAACAGCACTAAGGTTCAGACAAGGAAAAAAAACATGTATCAAGAATAGCCAGGTAACTGGTGTTACATCTAGATATTTCCTATATCTAATAATATTATTGAAAGAGAATGATGGTAGAGTGTGTCTAGTTAAGATACTCATGGAGAAAAAAAAAAGATATTTTTATTTGGACCATGGAGTCAGATAAAGCATTAACAGGTAAAGAATAAGAAGGAATTTGAGATAATGTGGAGGGGGGAGAAAAAGCCTATTGTCATATTTTTAACTATTAGAAATCAAAATTTTATAATTTTACAATTTTACTAAGGGATTTTAAAGGCAGAGGGGCTTTTGTATATTTGTATTTGTTATCCTGAGGGAATATGATCAAAGACTTTTTTTGGAAAAATTAATCACACATGCACATAGATTTTAGGAGAGATTGAGAGAAATTGATGAAAAAAGAAGCATATCTGAGGATTTATTTTTGATATCAAAGATACAAATGTTTTGCAACTCATCCTAAGTATTTACAATGTAATGAAAAATAAGGCCTATAGACCAGAGAATCTGGAAAGAATTGGGAGGGTTGTTTGCTAGTATGTGGAAAGGAAGAGCATAGTAAGCTGTCATATCAGGAAGAATCTGTATTGTCAGTAAAAACATCAACCCGAGTGCTGGAGTCTCCAAATAATTGTGGGATTCACTGCCTTTATTATAAAGATGCAATCGATTTCAGGAATTTTCTTTACATCTCATGTCACATTCTTCTGATTATCTTCAATAATGGCCAATATCTTCATTCTTTTGATAGTAATACATAATTGAAAAATGCTTCAAACTCATTCAGATTCTCATGTTAACAATTAAGGTCTGTGGTCTCTGTTGAAACTTTTCATGTGATTTTTAAAAAAAGAGACTGTATTATTTCGGAAAGAATACCAAGAGATGTATCAGTCCATACCAATGTTGATCAGTATTTATGAATCTCTGAAATGCACTGTTTTGAATGCCAACATTAGTTTGGATATATTAAATTTACTAGGATAGGTGAAAAACAGGGCCCTATATTTATTACATTTTATTAGGAATCAAAATGCATGCAAGTCTGTTGTGTAATTTCACTGAGTTACACTAGTAGTTACAAAACTGAGTGATTTGCCTGTTTTATCTAACCCAATCAACATAAGCCATTTCATTGAATCTATAACATATAACCTTTTCTCCATATGTTAGAAAACATTTGTTATATGCCTTCAACATAAACATATTTTTCTTCAGAAAGAACTACCTAGTCCCCAGATTTGGTAGAGAAGCCTAATAAGTAAAGTCATAACATCCCCTAATTCTCTTTAATAGAAATTATGACAACTTATTGTAGCTGATTCTTTAAATTATCTGCATCCCTACAGTGCCTGGTGTGGTGCCTCATCTTGATCCCCCTTCAGGTCTCAGGAGCTAAGCCCCCAATTGCTGGGAACGTTCAGTATTGATGACCTGTGCTTGCATGCTTGCATTGATGGTAGCTGCCCCACATTTTCAGCTGGTCAGTGACGAACTACAAAACTTGTCTCCCTGTCTCTACCTTGAACATTTTCAAAGGCCCATTGTAGTTTCACATCTTTCTGTGCAACTAATGGGAGCTATTGCTGCATCTGCATCACTGTTCAGCTTCTCTCTGACCAATTCTGCTTCAATTGCTCTCTCTCAAAAGTCTTATTCCTGAGAGCCTTTCCCACTAAAATATCCTTAATTCAAGTCTCAGAGTCCATTTTTAAAAAACACAGACATAAGACCTTTCATTCTGTTAGGTCCTAGGAAACAAACACTAATATGCAATTGTCAATTGCACCACCCACCACCACCTGGCAATGAGGCCCACATCACTGGTAGTATGTTGAATAGGAATAGCTCTTGGCATATGTGGCAGTGTGATTGTTAAAGTTCATGAATAACAAAGTGATACACCAAAATGGGCTACTAGTGAACGTTAATTCACTAATGAGCACAACACATCAGGCTTTTGAGGGTTATGTGAAAAGCAGTAATTATAAGAAAGATGACTGTTGATGGTTGTTGTGGGGAATAGTCCATACACAGGAGAAAGACTATGAAGTCGAGTGTTATTAATCACCAATTTAGGTGAAATATAAGAGCCAGCAGGCCTCCTTTCTTATCTCAGCTAAAGTGTACTAAAAGCTGTGGATTATGTCCTGGGTTAAGTCCTGGATTAACCCCAGGACTTAAGTAGAAAAGAAGCAGAGATCCAAAAATAGTTGACTTTTTATTAAAAGTCTTCTATGCCTATGTCAAGAGATTGATTGGGAGGAATTGTAAACTTCAGATATGCATTGGTGTGATGGTTAATATTGAGTGTCATCTTGATTATATTAAAGGATACAAAGTATTGTTCCTGGGTGTGTCTCTGTGAAGGTGTTGCCAAAGGAGGTTAACATTTATGTCAGTGGACTGGGAAAGGCAGACCCACCCTCAATCTGGGTAGGCACAGTCTAATAAACTGCCAGCCCAGCCAGAATATAAGCAGGTAGAAGAATGTGGAAAGACTAGACTGGCTTAGTCTTCTGGCATACATGCTTCTCCCCTGCTAGATGCTTCCTGCCCTCAAACATCGGACTTCAAGCTCTTCAGCTTTGGGACTCAGACTGGCTTCCTTGCTCCTTAGCTTGCAGACGGCCTATTGTGGGACCTTGTGATCATGTGAGTCAATACTTCTTAACAAACTCTCCTTTATATATACATCTATCCTGTTAGTTCTGTCCCTCTAGAGAATCCTAATACAAATGTCTGAATCTTGAGAATCTTGAATCACGGATTCTCCAGGCAACCATTTCAGTTGAAGACTTACTCTGGCAGAAGACAACTTAAAAATTTCTTCTTTGCCAAAAAATATAAACACTCATCAGGGTCTACCCCTATCTTTCTTCATAGCTACAAAACCATTAAACCATTTAATATACACCATTAAAAAGGCCTATACCTCATAGGAGCTGCAAGAGTCTGACAAGTTTGTATGATAATAGAGACAAGGTTCCTGGATCAAGAGTGGCATGTAACATCAAGCTTGATTACGGATTGATTATTATTATAAGAGCACTGCCTTTTAATACAGGATTTAAAACTTTGTAAAGGATCTAGAGGTGGTAGCAGAACCAAGGGAGACATCCATGTTCACACAACTATTTTTGGTTCTTGAAAGCTTGGAAATAGTAATAGCCTACGCTATCTGAAGTGAAAATGCCACAATTTCCACGGAAGCCACTATAGAAAATAGAACAAAAGGCTCAGAGAAGTAGGCCGCATATCTCAGAAGGGTAAAAAACATACAAGCTAATTATGTGCTATGTGATGGCCCAGAAATCACTCCATTTACCAAAGTGAACATAAATGTGCTGGTGAGGGGAGTACAGGTATCTCTGAGAAATTCAATGGTCTCTTTCTTTTGTGGGCAACAGAACATTTTTAAAGTACCAAAAAGGTATAGACAAACAAAAACTGCTCAATCTAAACTTTTATACACTCAGATATGCTTTAAACTTAAGACAAGTTTTTAAAAGTCCTAAAATATTCATTCTCAGGAGACTTGCATTGCAGGAAATTGGAAAGGCAGTTCTTAAGGTAAAATGGAAAGAATAACAAATGAAAGGAAAAAGCAGCTTTACATAGAAAGAATGGAGAGGCCAGAAATGGTAAATTGTGAGTAAATACATTTTCTATTTTAAATCTCATTAAACAATAGCTTTCAAAGCAAAAATAACAATGCAACAATGCACTACTGAGTATATAAGATGTGTAGAAGAGGGGATGGAACCATTCTATTTTCTGACAGTATACATTACTATAATATATGGGGAAGTAGTATATTATTTGAAGATAGATTATGATAAACTAAGCATATTTATTGTAAATTCTAGACTAAGGGTCAGGAAACTATGGCCTAAGTAGGTAGGTCTTACTTACAGTAAGTCTGGCCCAGTACCAGATGTACAAAATGTTGTTTACAGTTGTCAAAGTATATTTAAAAAATCAAAAGGAAGATTAAGTAGGAATAGAGGTGAGAAGAAAAGAAGGAAGAGATGAGGAGGAGGAGAAAAAAAAGTATCACCATATGCAGTTCCGCAGTCTGGCAAATCTTTTTCTGAAGAAAAAAAGAGATAGAAAATATTTTAGGGTTTGTGTGGCTTCCATTCATTAGCTTTCTATAATCTTTCCTCCTCAAGTAATGTGTTCAATGATGACACTGAAATATTTCCTATTGGATAATAGAAACAATCACATTTAACATATCAAATTTTATTAAAGTAAATCTTCCATCTTTTGGAAAAAAATGAATTAGTTTTATTGTTAAAAGTATTCATAAATCAGCCAGGCATGGTGGCTCACACCTGTAATCCCAGCACTTTGGGAGGCCGAGGCAGGTGGATCACGAGGTCAGGAGATTGAGATCATCCTGGCTAACACAGTGAAACCCTGTCTCTACTAAAAATACAATTAGCTGGGCGTGGTGGCGGACGCCTGTAGTCCCAGCTACTTGGGAGGCTGAGGTAGGAAAATGGTGTGAACCCGGGAGGGGGAGCTTGCAGTGAGCCGAGATCGCCCCACTGCACTCCAGCCTGGGCAACAGAGTGAGACTCTGTCTCAAAAAAAATAAATAAATAAAAAATATGTATTCATAAATCAAATACAATAAAAAACAAAAGTGTTTATTGTCTGAATATAATCAACTACTAAATTTACAAAATCACTAGAAATATAAAAGATTAAATTTCAGTAAAAAGCAATTCCTAATAATTATGACTTTTTATAAATGTCACTCTACAAAGCACTTTAAATATTTCTTTTCTAGTAGCTCATTTAATGTTTATAACCTTTTATTAGTGGGACAATTGTTGTACCAATGATAAGGAAAATGAAGAGAAATAAATTCTCTTTCATTATGTGCTGTTATGACTGATGAGCTTTTTTTTAGTTTTCATTTGAAGTATTTCTAAATAGCACAGAATTTACTGATCTTATTAGATTAATGGAAAACAAATATATGTAATAAATAGCACAGATTAATAGTTTGCTAATACTGATTTGAATAAATTAAAATCATCAAAATGTACACAGCATATGTTGAATAAAATATTGTGCTGCACATTATAGTAATGTTTCTATTAATAGGCTGCTCATTTATAGTAGCATATGGCAGGTTTGGTGACAGCCAGGGAACTACTAATTCAGATAGGGTGAGAAATAAAAGGCCTCTCATGAAGTGATGAGTTTTCAATAAGTCATTAAACAAAGTGTTATTAAATTCCTACTATGTGTCACTGTTATAGGTAAAAGAGATATAGCACTAAAAGCAAGGGAGGTAAGACTCCTGCCTTCATGGATCTTGAAAGAAAGAGACAGAGAGATGGGAAAACAAGTTAATCTTAAATATTAAGTGCTATGAACCCACAACAGGATTTTTTGTAAGCAACTGGTAGGGGTGAGGGGAAGTCACTGTTGTTTTTAAGAGTCAAGAGTCTCTTTTAAACGTTCAGTGCTTAACCTGAGACACCAATGTGGGGAATCTATGAAAACAGTGCTCTGAAAAAGATGAGCAGGGACAAAGGCTTAGAAAGAAAAAAAAAGCCAGGTGGAGACACAGGAGACCTAACTCTTCAAATACACAACACTAAATTTGAGCAAGTCATTTGATAACTGTGCCTCTACTTCCTAATCCATAGTGAGTTGGATTAGATGTCCACGTAAAATGTTTTAGTTAACAATCTTTTTGTCTTGCTCTGTCTTCTGGGTTGGAGTGCAGTGGTGTGATCATAGTAGACTAGCAGCCTCACTGCAGCCTCAAACTCTGGGCTCAAAGGATTCTCCTGCATCAGCCTCCTCAGTAGCTGGGACTACAGACATGCGCCACCAGGCCCAGCTATGTTTTTAGTTTTTTCGTAGGGTTGGGGTCTCATTTTGTTACCCAGGCTGGTCTAAAAACTTCTGAAATCAAGCGGTCCTTCTGCCTCAGCCTCCCGAAGTGTCAACAACTTTTTACAATATTTTTAATACTTTTATATTATACCTAAAATAACTAGTCCTGCAGTTCCGCCCTATATTCCCAGGCAAGCACTCAATAATAAACCTGCGTATTCTATTTGGACAGATGAATAAAACATAGTGAGCTTCCACCTTAGGTGTTAATTCTCTTACTCCCTAGTTTATCTGTAAGACTATATTATATCAACACATTAGCAAATTTTTGTTATGTTGGTTCATCTATTTTATGGTAGATTTTATTAATTTTTAAACAAACTTACTTTGTGTACTTTGATATATTGCTTATAGATAATATACATGATTATGTGTATTTTTCCTCACTTAAATGTTACTCTACCTTACAATGTTACATTCACCTTATTACTCCACTCTGATTATGGTGTACATATTTTTTTAAAAATAAGTTATTTATAAAATAACATTCCTAAGAGCCAACTAATTGATAGCAGAATTCTATTTTAATATTAAAATTTATTTCTAAGAGAAGATACTCTAGTTTGCATTAAGATGTCATTTAATACTGAAAATTAGTAAATAAAATTTTAACTGTAATTTATCTATAACAGTAATATATATAGCCTTAAATCATGTTTTTACGCGTTGTTAATTTATACATGTTTTTACTAAGATAACCATATTTGCTACTATTTTTGTGCAGATCAAGCTGTAGTTCACTTGAAACAAAGGGATTGTGATCTTTGTACACAAGACATATTTGAACATATTTCTTCAACAGAGATTAACCTCAGACCTACTGTGTGACATAAGTTATTGAAAATGCTGGATTACGAGGGAGGCGGATCACGAGGTCAAGAGATCAAGACCATCCTGGCCAACATAATGAAACCCTGTCTCTACTAAAATTAGCCAGGCATGATGGCATGCACCTGTAGTCCCTGCTACTTAGGGGGCTGAGGCAGGAGAATCACTTGAACCCGGGAGGCAGAGGTTGCAGTGAGCCCATTTCGCACCACTGTACTCCAGCCTGATGACAGAGTGAGACTCCATTTCAAAGAAAAAGAAAAAAAAAAGAAAGAAAATACTGGATTAATGTGCGAGGAGTTACTGGCTGAAGTCACACACAAAAAGCATCTCTTTGTGTACGATCCATGAATTTAATGATTTATCTATCATACGTTTTTCTTTTCAAGAAACCAAGTATATGCGGATGTGGTCATGGAACAACTTCTTCAAATACAATGACACATGTTTAAATCCTGCATTGATATTTTACTTCTTTTTTTTAAGTAGGTGTTCTTTCTTTTTCTTTTTCTTTATTTTATTATTATTTTTTATTTTACTTTAAGTTCTGGGATACATGTACAGAAGCGTGCAGGTGTGTTACATAGGTACACATGTGCCATGGTGGTTTGCTGCATCTATCAACCCATCATCTAGGTTTTAACACCTGCATGCATTAGGTATTTGTCCTAATGCCCTCCCTCCCCTTGTCCCCCACCCCCCAACAGGCCCTGGTGTGTGATGTTCCCCTCCCTGTGTCCATGTGTTCTTATTGTTCAACTCCTACTTATGAGTGAGAACATGCAGTGTTTGGTTTGCTGTTCCTGTGTTAGTTTGCTGAGGATGATGGTTTCCAGCTTCATCCATGTCCTGCAAACGACATGAACTCATTCTTTTTTTATGGCTACATAGTATTCCACAGTGTATATGTGCCACATTTTCTTTATCCAGTCTATCATTGATAGGCATTTGGGTTGGTTCCAAGTCTTTGCTATTGTGAATAGTGCTGCAATAAACATATGTGTGCATGTGTCTGTATAGTAGAATAATTTATAACCCTTTGGGTATATACCCAGTAATGGAATTGCTGAGTCTAATGGAATTTCTGGTTCTAGATCCTTGAGGAATCACCACACTATCTTCAACAATGGTTGAACTAACTTACACTCCTGCCAACAATGTAAAAGCATTCCTATTTCTCCACATCCTCACCAGCATCTGTTGTGCCTGACTTTTTAATAATTGCCATTCTAACTGGTGTGAGATGGCATCTCATTGTAGTTTTGATTTGCATTTCTCTAATGACCAGTGATGATGAGCTTTTCTTCATATGTTTTTTGGCCACATAAATGTCTTCTTTTGAGAAGTATCTATTCATATCCTTCACCCACTTGTTGATGTGGTTGTTTGTTTATTCTTGTAAATTTGTTTAAGTTTCTTGTAGATTCTGGATATTAGCCCTTTGTCATATGGATAGATTGCAAAAATTTTCTCCCATTCTGTAGGTTTCCTGTTCACTCTGATGATAGTTTATTTTGCTGTGTAGAAGCTCTTCAGCTTAATTAGATCCCATTTGTCAGTTTTGGCTTTTGTTGCAATTGCTTTTAGTGTTTTAATCTTGAACTCTTTGCCCATGCCTATGTCCTGAATGATACTGTGTATGTTTTCTTCTAGGGATTTTATGGTATTATGTTTAAGTCTTTAATCTATCTTGAGTTAATTTTTATGTAAAGTATAAGGAAGGAGTACAGTTTCAGTTGTCTGCATATGGCTAGCCAGTTTTCCCAGCACCATTTATTAAATAGGGAATCCTTTGCCCATTGCTTGTTTTTGTCAGGTTTGTCAAAGATCAGATGGTTGTAGATGTGTGGTGTTATTTCTTATGCCTCTGTTCTGTTCCATTGGTCTATATATCTGTTTTCATATGAGTACCATGCTGTTTTGGTTACTGTAGCCTTGCAGTATAGTTTGAAGTCAGGTAGGGTGATGCCTCCTGCTTTGTTCTTTTTCCTTAGGATTGTCATGGCTACATGAGCTCTTTTTTGGTTCCATAGTGAAATCTAAAGTAGATTTTCTAGTTCTGTGAAGAAAGTCAGTGGTAGCTTGATGGGAAAAACGTTGAATTTATAAATTACTTTGGGCATTGTGGCCATTTTCTTGATATTAATTCTTCCTATCCATGACCATGAAATTTTTTCTATTTGTTTGTGTCCTCCCTTATTTCCTTGAGCAGTGATTTGTAGTTCTCCTTGAAAAGGTCCTTCATATCACTTCTTAGCTGTTTTCTTATCTATTTCCTATCAATTTCTGCATTGACATTTCAGTCTTATAAAACAAGAATCCTGGTTTCATGGATTCTGTTTCATTCAGGGGGATTCTCTGACTTCCCAAATTCTAAAACAAAACTCATAAAGTGCTTGTAACAATCATGACATTAGTTAATAGGGATTGGGAAGATACTGAGTTAGTGAAGGTGGCAAAAATTAATTATTCAGCCTGTCCTATTAGAATCAAATACCTATTAATTAGGCAATTTCACATTATTTCAATTTATGAAATTTACAATAACTCTGCAAATTACTGAATTGCTTAGAATTATTTTGTCTTACAGAACGGAAATCCATTTTGGCTACTAATTTTAAATAGAGAATTAAGTAAATAAATATTTATAACTTTTTTAAAAAGCAGAGATAAAGGATCAAAGAAAAGCTAAATACCCACTTCTTATGAAGGACGGGAACACGCACAGCTGTAGAAATTTAAATTAGGAACACATGGATTATGTGTTTGGGATGTTGATTTTAGCCTTACCTTAATGTGACATTGCATTCAAACTTCAATTTACCAGGGCGAAAAGCCTGATAGCCTTGATTGAATGATTTGCTCATTGCCTGATAGCAGGTAATAGGACATAGAGAATGAAGTTTCAATAAGCAGAATTTCTTCTAGAACCATATGGAATGAAGTGTGAAGATTACCCTTAGGAAATATGGAATGACTTTATCCAAAGAAGGGGAAAGGGAGGCTGTATAGAAGAATAAAGAAACTGTCTACAATATAGCTCTTATTGGTATCAGAGTGATGAGGTACATTAATTTTGGCCAAGGAAATCAGCTTGTAATTTTCCAAACTTCACTCTCTTTTTCTTTTCACAATGCTTATAAGGCAAAGGCTAGCACATATATATCAGTTTAACATTTTAGCTACCAGAAAATGCCAGATAGATGTTCAAAATTTGGTGAATTATTTTCACATGCCCATATGATTGCAAGGAGGCATATTCATATGTACACTTAAATCAGAATGACAGAAATATTTTATAAGTCAATTTGTATATTTTAAATAGTTGTACTTCTGATTCTTTTCTATTCTGGTGTTTAATTTCAAAGTGAAAATCTCTACTGTAGATTTTAGTCTACTTGATCAACCATATATTTTTTTAAAACCTGAAAAATGAAAACTTATTTGCTCAATGCTTTAGTTTTAAGCACAAGGCATAAATTTAAAATTATAACCTGAAACAGATGCTCAACATATGCCGCAGATATAGAGATGATTTTCATCATCATCAATTAAGCGCTCACTGGCTGGATATAATAGGTATTGTAAGAAGAAAGTCAGAAGCTGTAAATTTTGAAGCACAGTAAATAGGGCAAAGTAAAAATTTAAGTTGTAATGTGGAATAGCTTGTTTTCTTGGCATTTTAATTTATATAAAAATGGAAAGCTTTAGTATTACAGCTTCATATCAAGATTATTAAAGTGCAATCTCAATTGCTACAGAATATTTCAGCATTCTAATATCAGAGAAATAAAACTTTAATTTGCACCTAGCTGTCAAATTGAGCCATATATGTGTTATATATAGCTATAGATAGATATATAGATATATACAGTCTTCAAATTATATATATATACATATATATACACACATATATACATACATATATATATATATATATATATATCCAAACATATTTTTATTGGGAAACCTCTTATTTTATAGAAATTTTTATCAACCATTTACAAAAATAAAATAATCGTAATGACAGAAATAAAATTGGTAAAAATAAAATTCATGACATTATGCAATTATCTTTTATATCCCCATAGGAATAAAGGATAATGCAGATTTTGAAAGAGTAGTCTTTATTCAGTGAAGAAAATTGGCTGCTTTATCATAATGGAAATGCTGTTAGATAACTTTTACATTAAACATGAATCTGTCAGGCATTATGTTATGTTTTACATTCATTTTTTAAATAAGAAAATATTATTACTATGAAGTTTATATTATTAACATTTGAAACACATTAAATAACTAGTTTCTCTCAAATGTGTTAAATTCTTACTCTGTGTCATGAGTGCAAACTGAAAGTTGATCACATACCTCTAAGTCTTCTATAAGGATTTCATCAGATGCTATGTGGAAAAAAAATTGTACAGTTAAATTATTGGTAAAGTAAACATTTTGAGTAAAGTTAAGCAAATTTTTCACAGATGAAATACAAAATCTCAAAAGACCTAACAGTGTTTCTGACAGGTCTTTAGCTACTCAAATATCCTTCTCAAAGGGACATTGTGAAGAAAACACTTAGGGAGTCCTTACAATATAAACTGGTAAGTGGTAGGAGAACACACAGGAGAATAGTCTTATTTAACTTAAGGATTCAGATATGGCTTTCCAGGGAAGTTCAATTTGAAATGGGTTATTTACTCTAAATAGGAGTTAACCAAATGATGGTTGATGCAAGAAGAGGAAATTCCAAATGCGAAAGTCCCGAGGTAGCAATGCACATAGCTAGAGTGTCTGTGCATGTGACGCTGACAGTGAGAAGAACTAGAGATACGTGTGTCAAGAGAGGGCAGTTAAAGTTTAAATATATAATCTAGAGGAGGTGGCTATGAGGAGATATTCAAGTAGAAAAATACTATGGGCAATAGAATAAACTTATCTGGAGTTCTTGAGAATTCCAGAATCATTTATAAAAGTTTTTTTTTTTTCCCCTCTCATCTTTTTTTTTTTATTATTATACTTTAAGTTTTAGGGTACATGTGCACATTGTGCAGGTTAGTTACATATGTATACATGTGCCATGCTGGTGTGCTGCACCCACTAACGCGTCATCTAGCATTAGGTATATCTCCCAATGCTATCCCTCCCCGCTCCCCCCACCCCACAACAGTCCCCAGAGTGTGATATTCCCCTTCCTGTGTCCATGTGATCTCATTGTTCAATTCCCACCTATGAGTGAGAATATGCAGTGTTTGGTTTTTTGTTCTTGCGATAGTTTACTGAGAATGATGGTTTCCAATTTCATCCATGTCCCTACAAAGGACATGAACTCATCATTTTTATGGCTGCATAGTATTCCATGGTGTATATGTGCCACATTTTCTTAATCCAGTCTATCATTGTTGGACATTTGGGTTGGTTCCAAGTCTTTGCTATTGTGAATAATGCCGCAATAAACATACGTGTGCACGTGTCTTTATAGCAGCATGATTTATAGTCATTTGGGTATATACCCAGTAACGGGATGGCTGGGTCAAATGGTATTTCTAGTTCTAGTAAATCACTGGGAAAAAATCACTTGTTGAAAATCTACACAGTATATTAAGAATTGAAGTATCTGCATTAAAAGAGACTGTTCTCTGACCCAATAGATGTTACTGTCTATTGGGCAGTACTAATAATGAATATAGAAAGAGAACATATAATTTGGGAAAGACAAGAGCTGAAAGATTAGCCTTCAGGAATATTTAAGACATTATCAAAGCAATACGCATACATAAACAAGACTTTTAAAATATAACCAATATGCAAAAGTAAAACACAAAGAACAAATAACCACAGCAATTAGAAAAGTGAGAATTTTAAGAAAACACAATGATCAATTCTTTGTAATACTTCAGAAAGTTTACCAGTTATTTCTCCATTTCTTTTCGCTGAAGGAGGCCATTTCAGGATGAGAGTGAAATGTAATTACTTGAGAGTTAAATGGTATGTGGGAATTAGAGGTTATAAATGAAAACAGAAAAGGTAGCTAAGTAGATAGAAATACAACATTCAATTATTTCATTTTTTTATTTGAGAGAGATGAATAGGAAATAAATGAATCAAGAGAGTGAAAAAAAGTGAACCACATTTTCACTAAGATAAGGATTTCTAAGAATGTAGGAGTATGCAAATTGAAATACACTGACAGGAGACATGGAGCTAAATAAAAAAGTGTCTTGTCAGATGGTCTTAATTTTCACAGTGAAGGACATAATGTATTTATGAAAATAATGGATGAAAGTGTTTTAAATGCTAAACTAAGTAAAGTTTGGTGTAATTACTGAGACAAGGGGAAAAGAAATGACTAGAGTTCTATGGAGATTGCTAGGTATATAACAGTCAAGAGATTATTTAACTGAGTTGCAAAACCATGTGTCCGTTTTCCCTCTGTGGTATCTAGTTTCATTTTTGTTGTTTTATTGTTTCTTTTCTTTTCTTTTTTCTTTTTTTGTTTTTTGTTTTTTTGTTTGTTTGTTTGATGGAATCTTGCTCTGTAGCCAAGGCTGGAGTACAGTGGCACATTCTCTGCTCACTGCAACCTTCACCTCCCGAGTTCAAGCAATTCTTCTGCCTCAGCTTCCCTAGTAGCTGGGATTACAGGCACGTGCCACCACCCCCAGCCAATTTTTGTACTTTTAGTAGAGACGAGGTTTCACCATATTGGCCAGGCTGGTCCGGACCTCTTGATCCTCCCGCCTCGGCCTCCCAAAGTTCTGGGATTACAGGCGTGAGCCACCACACGCAGGCTTTTTTGTTATTTCTATTATCCTTCAGATTAATTATTTGAACCAATTTTCTTGCATTTGAATTATTTAATTGATTTAAAGTTATTTTTCAGTAGAGTTAGCATGGAATGAAAAGGGAACAAATGATAAGAATTACATTATGGAAACCATCATTCTCATCAAACTAACACAAGAACAGAAAACCAAACACCACATGTTCTCACTTACAAGTGGGAGTTGAGCAATGAGAACACATGAACACGGAGGGGAATATCACACACTGGGGCCTGTCGGCAGTTGGGGCGCTATGGCAGGGACAGCATTAGGAGAAACACCTAATGTAGGTGACGGGTTGATAGGTGCAGCAAACCACCATGGCACGTGTATACCTATGTAACTAAACTGCACGTTTGACACATGTGCCCCAGAACTTAAAGTATAATAATAATTAAAAAAAAGAATTACATTATGGAATGGTGGATGGATATAGACACAAGTGAAGTAATAAACTTGTTGCTCCTACTAGATCTGAAGGTTTCAGTATTTGAAGAACAAAAAAGTAAAAATAAAATAAAATAATAAAAAAGATTGTGACCATAAAGCAGAGTAAGATTATGACACGATTTGGCATGTAACGTTGGATGGAAGTTAAAAAAGAGAAGTGAGGTGAATTCTTCTTCACATTAGTGGAGATAATTTTACTGGTTTTATAAAATTATTGTAAGAATGAATAAGACAATTCATATAAAGAGCTAAAAATAGTGACTGACATGTAATATGTGTGCAATAAATATTGAAATTTGAAGATCTCAATATTATTTTTTAAGGTTCCTATTACTATCTATTTGGAATAGTCTTGATGGGTATCTGGCCTTTACAGAAGTAGCTCCGGGTCACATATAGCAAAGCTAGAGGCAATTTGTAATATAAGACTGTTCACTCAGTCTTCTGGAAAGAGGAAAATGATGGAAGAGAAACATGCCTCTATAAAAGTTATTCCCAGAAGGAGAGGATGGCAAGGTTGTAGCTGAGTTGGCAGAAAGGCTACTATTATGCGAAGTCACAGAAGAAATATTTCCAAAGAAAATAATAAATGTAGCATCATTTAGACTGTGATTAATATTATAAACAAATTCTTCCAAACTATACCTTCAAAATATTTATTGAGCATGTTATGCAAATTACTATCCAAGTACCCAGTAGGTACTCAATTCACTGTAGAAAGAGAGAAGAGTAGAGAGGGAGAACGACTTATTAGCTCATTGATGAAATAAGTGAACAAATAAAAAAATCAAAGAACACATGAATGAAAAACAGAAACACAGAGATTTATTCTACAGTTTTAAGCTGACAGAATACTTACAGCCTTTAAAGAAACACCTTGAAATTTTTCCTTTGCTATGACAGTTAATACGGTTAATTACTTAATATAACTAATTATATTCAAGAAAATGTATTTAATTTTTAAAATCCAAACATATATACTATATACAGTTTGTTGAACTATATGTACAAACACACAGATTTTTTACTCTCTTACATGATTTTTGAAACTCACTACTTAATTACTTAATTCCTAATTTCGAATGAAGGAGGTGGTGTTTCTCATTACTCTAACTTTGAATAATGAACTTTAAATTTCTTTGCAATTCAGCTGTGATGAACTTGAGCATAATAAATGTAGCAAGCCTATATAAATTCTTTTAATTTTGAACTTATTATTACAAAATCCTAGTCATTATGATAAACAGAATGGATAAACTATAAATATATTTTTCTATGCAAAATGTATAGCTCCTTTCAACAAAAGGCTTTTAGGTGTCATGTTCTTGCTATTTAACACTTTGTAGATTAACCAGAGAGCATATTGATTGTCAGAACAACATAACGCAACTGAGTTTTTTAATGAAAAATCATTATGAGGTGTACTAGCAATGAATAATACTTTGTAGAAGCAAGTTATACCACATGGTCACTCTCTTTAACATGGAAAAATGTGCAAAAAAATAAACATCTCAATAAATAAAGAAAACCACCAGTAAAACAAAACTATGCTAGTTATGGAAATGCAAATACACACAAAGACACAGACACACACATTCAGTATACTTTTTTAAAGTAGCATGGATTGATAATTGATTTAAATATCTCTGCCTCTACATGTTTAGTGTCTCTAAAAAAATCCTTTCTTATTTGATTGGCTTATCACCCTACATAATGGCTCTGTAATCTGTATTCCATAGCAACTTTATTAAGATATGATTCATACATCATAAAATTAACCAGTAAAGTATACAATTTAATGTTTTTATTATATTCATAGTTGTGCAACCAATGCTATAATCTAAATGCAGAATATTTCATTAATGAACAAGAAGCTCTGTACTCATAAGCCATTATTCTCCATAGCCCTCGCTCCCAATCTGCCCTATGAAATCACTAATATGTTTTCTGTCTTTACAGATTTTGCCTATTCTGTGCACTTCTATAAAGGGAATCTTACAATGTATCTTTTGTCACTGGTTTCTTTCACTTAGCACAATGTATTCAAGGTTCACCCACATTGTAGCAAGTGGTAGAATTTCATTCCCTTTATTACTATATAATAATTCAGTTGTATGCATATACCATATTTTGTTTATCCCCTTGAAAGTTAATCAACATTTAATTCATTTCCATTTTCTGATTTTTATGAATAATGTTGATATGCACAAGTTTTTGAGTGAGCATATATTTTATTCCTTTTGGGTTTATACCTAGGAATGGAATTGTTGGGTCATATAATATATCTATATTTAATATTTAGAGGGGGTTGAGGTTTCTTTCCAAAGTTTCTGACCAGTTTACATTTGCACCAGCAATGTGTGAGGTTCTAGCTTCTCCATATACAAAGATATTGTTGTTGTCTGATATTATTATTATAGCCATCCTAATGAGTGTGAAATAATGTTTCAATTTGGTTTAGATTTGCTTTTTCCCTAATAATTATTTGTGTTGAACATGTTTTCATGTACTTAGTGGCCACTTTATATCTTCGTTGGAGAAAAGTTGGTTCAGATCTCATTTGCTCATTTTGAATGAGATATCTTTTATTTATTATTTAACAATTCTCTATGTATTCTATATGCAAGTAGTTTATTAGATAAATGACTTACAGATATTTCATTTGCAAATATTTTAATCTCATTCTGTGGTTTTTCTTTTCACTTTCTTGGTAGTATTGTTTATGGCAAAAAGTTTTTTGATTTTGATGAATTGAATTTATCTATTGTTTTCTTTGTCACTTCTGGTCTCAGTGTCTTATCTAAGAAACAATTGCCTAAAGAAGTTGAGAAATAGTATCTCTGTTTTCTTCTAAGAGTTTTATTATTTAGGGTGTTACATTTAGGTTTGTGATACATTTTAAGTTAATTTTTATATATAATATGAGATAGATGTTTAACTTTATTCTTTTGCATTTGGATATCCAGTTGTCCCAATACCAATTGCTGAAAATACTAATTTTCACCATTGAATTGTCTTGTCAATCTTATCAAAAATCAGCTGACAATTAATGTGAGAACTTATATTTAGATTATCAAATTCTATTTCACTGACCGATGGGTACATCCTTATGTCAAAACCACACTGTTTTTATTGTTGCTTTGTAGTAAGTTTTGAAATCAGGAAGTGTGAATCCTCCAATTTTGTTGTGCTTTGTATTAGTCAGGGTTCTCTAGAGGGACAGAACTAATAAGACAGATGAACATGTGAAGGCGAGTTTATTAGGGGAATTGACTCACACAATCACAAGGTAAAGTCCCACAGTCAGCTATATGCAAGCTGAGGAGCAAGGAAGTCAGTCTGAGTCCCAAAACCTCAAAAGTAGGGAAGCCGACAGTGCAGCCATCAGTCTGCGGTCGAAGACCCAAGACTCCCAGGCAAACCACTGGTGTAGGTCCAAGAGTCCAAAAGCCGGAGAACTTAGAGTCCAGTGTTTGAGGGCAGGAAGCATCCAGCACTGGAGAAAAATGGGGTCCAGAAGATTCAGCCAGTATAGTCCTTCCACGTTCCTCTGTCTGCTTTTATTCTAGCTGTGCTGGCAGCTGAACAGATGCTGCCCACCCACATTGAGGGTAGTTCACCCTCACCCAATCCACCAACTCAAATATTAATCTTCTTTCACAACGCCCTCACAGACAGACCCAGGAACAATACCTTGCATCCTTCAATTCCATGAAATTGACACTCAGTATTAACCATCACGTTTTTTAAATATTTCAATATTGTTTTGGCTTTCTAGGAATTGGTCTATTTCATCTAGGGTATCTAATTTGTTGGCAAACAATTGTTTATAATATTCCTTTATAAGCCTTTCTTAAGATTTCTGTTAGGTCAATACTGTGCTGATGTCCTCTATTTCATTTCTGATTTTAGAAATTTTACTTCCCCCTTTTTCTTTGTCTGTCTAAAGGTTGGTCAATGTTGTTGATCTTTTCCAAAAGTTAATTTTTGGTTTCATTGATTTTTTATCTATCCTCCATTTCTTTAATTCCCACTCAAATTTTAACTTTTTTTCTATTTGCCTTTTCTGTAGTTTACTCTTTTTTTTTCCAGTATCTTATTGTGGACAGTTAAATTATTAATTTGGAATGTTTCTTCTTCGTTAATATAAATATATACAGTTAGAAAGCTCTGTGTAAGCACTGTTAGCTGTGTCCTGACATTTGCTATGTTCTGTGTTGATATTCTTTAAAGTATTTTGTATTTCCCTTGTGATATCTTTTATAACACATTCACTGTTTAGGGGTGTATTGCTTATGCCCATATATTTGCAAATTTCCAAAATTCCTTTCTGCTGTTATTTTTCTAATTCCATTTCATTATTGTGGGAGAACATATTTGCATAATTTATTTTAAATATGGGGGTACTTGTTTTATGTCTTCTTCTATCATCTATCCTGGATAATGTTTCACTTGAATGTAATGTGTATTCTACAATTGTTAGAGTGTTCTGTAGATGTTTTTGGTTTTGCCTTAGTAGTTATTCTAGGGTTTATAGAATCTATCTTAATTTGTAAAAAGAGCTTCAGATTTATACTTAATTTTGGGGAGATACAGAAATATTACTTTTAAATTCTATTCATTTTGACCACTTTTTGTGAAATTATTATACATATTACATGTAGCCATGAATTTTTAACCTCATCTACATTATAATATTAATTTATATTACTTTATGTTTTTAAATAACTAAAGAAAGGTATATATTTATAGTTATATTTGTTTATATTGTCTTTTGTAATTACATTATTCCCTTTACCGCTGATATGTTGTCATATGGATTAGATTTATTGTCTGGGGTTACTTACTTTCAGCCTTCAGAACTTCCCACAGTAATTCTTGTAAGGCAAGTCTGTTAGCAAGATATTCTTCAGCTTATATTTATCTGAGAACATCTCTATTTTGCTTTAATTTGTTAATGCTAGCTTTGATGGATCTAGTATTCTTGCTTGAAGATTTGTGTGTTATAAACACTTTGTTATCCCACTGCCTTCTGGTTCTATTGCTTCTAAGAAGTCATCTGTTACTCTTATTGAGGTTTTACTTTTATGTTTTTAAGTAATGAGTCATTTTTCCCTTGCAGTTTTCAAGATTTTCTCTTTGTCTTAGCTTATCTTGCTTGGAGTTGTTGAGCTTCCTACATGAGTAAGTTGATGTTTTTCTCTAAATTTATGATGTTTTGAGACATTATGTTTTCCAATATTCTTTTCTGTACTTTTCACTCACGCACTTTTTTTTTTCATAATACCTATTTGGTGCACTTAATGCTGTTTCACATTTCACTGACACTTTGGTGATTTTTTTTCATTCATTGTTCTCTCTGGCCTTTGGTTTGCATAATCCTTATTGATCTATCTTCAAGTTTGCTAATTCTTTCTTCTACCAGTTCAAACCTACTATTAATATACTCTGATAAATTTTTTATTTTAGTAATCACACTTTTGAACTACAGAATTTTCAATTGGTTAGTTTTTATAATTTCAGTCTTTTTAGTGATACTCTCTATTTGATGTGGTTTTTTTCATGCCTTCCTTTATTCCTTTAATCATAATTTTATTTAGTTATTTGAAAATATTCATAATGCATATTTTAAAGTCTTTTTAAAATCTGGTCACTCTCACAGGCAGTTTTTAATTGCCTGCTTTTTTGTGATGTATGGGTCATTGTAATGTTGCAAAATATATATTTGGTCTTCAACCCCCGTCTGGCATACAAATCCTAAAACCCTTCGAATCTCCAAAATGTTGAATTTTTATACGCTAATGATTGACTCACAGCTGGCAGCTCCTAGACAGATTCAGGTTGGGGGCTGGCCACCTGAAAGACCAAGGCATGATTAGAGAGTTGGGACTTTCAGCCCCATCCAAAACCTTTAGGGAGACGGGGTTAAGTTGATCACCAAATGGCTAATGGATTAACTAATCATTCCTATGTAAGTCTCCATAACAGGCCCAAAGGTTATAGTTCAAAAAGCTTCTGGATAGCTGATAATCTGGAAGTTCCTAAAGATTAATACACCTGGAGAGGGCAAAGTAGAAGTTCTGCACCCCTTCTCCCATGCCTTGCCTTATGCATCTCTTTATCTGTATCCTTTTAATAAACCAGTAAATATATGTGTTTCCCTGAGTTCTGTGAGCCACCCCAGCAAAATAATTGAATCCAAAGAGGAGGGCTTGGGAATCCCAACTTGAAACAGGTTGGTCAGAAGTTCCAGAGGCTTGGACTTCAACTGGTCTAAAGGGGGGCAGTCTTGTGGAACTGAGCCCTCAATCTGTGGGATATGATGCTCTCTGCAGGTAGATAGCATCGGAATTGAATTGAAGGACACCAAGCTGATGTGTACTGCAAAATTACTTGCTTACTTAGTGTCTGGGGAAAAAAAAAACATACATTTGGTCACAGAAGTCTGTGTTGATGAGTGTTGTTGTGGTGTGAGAGCAGAGAAAAAACATAGTTTTTTTCTGAAAAATCATCTTTTTTTAAATAATCTGTGGATCTCTTCCCATTTCTTTCAGCATAACTTCTACTTTTGAGCTCCATTGGGCTTGTTCTTCTTCACACTTTGTTACAAATAAAGTCAGTTCCTTTGGGTAGGGATTTGGAGCTCTCTTTAGTAACTTCTGTACCCTGGGAAAAGTTTCTGAACCACGTCTCTTTTACAGGTATGGGAAAATGGTGTTCTTCTCTCTAAGTGACAGTCTTACTTTAGAAGCTTTGGTGTGTAAGGGGACAGCAGCTCCAGGTCTCCTCAGTTTGCCTCTGGAATGGAACCCTCATTCCACGAGCTGAGGTAAATGTGATTGGGGCTCAAGAATTCTCAGCAATGTGGCACCCTAGTAGAGTCTCTACTCCATGAGTGGCGAGAGTGATGGAATAAGGGAGCTTCCACTTCTCAGCCAGTCAGCAAAACTTAGACTTATTGACAGGTAGCTAGGGTAGGATTACAAATACTGATGATAGGCCACTCCTGAGAAGCTAGCCTTCTGAATGGGAGCTCAGGGAAGAAAAAGGTGTGTGTTCTTAGCTGTAGAAGACTTGAATGGAGTTTCTACCTCAGTAAGCTGGGAGAAGGGAGAGAATAAAAATAACCTAGTCAAATACTGCAAACTCTCAAAGTTTGTATTGCATTTTAGTAGATTTTCAGGAATAAATATTTCATCATTAGTCATAGGTTACTAAGTACCATTCTAGAATTTTTTTATTTTTATTTTATGATTTTTACAAGTTTCACTGAGGAGTGGGTCTTCAGAGCTTCTCATGTTGCCTGCTGGAAGTCTTCAGTTCAGTTAATTATTGAAATTGTTTCTTGCAACCTTGCTGAACACATTTATTATTTCTAATATTTTTGATTCTTAGGGTTACGAGTATATGCATACATACATGTATATATGTGTGTGTGTGTGTGTGTGTGTGTTATAATGTCATCTAAAATACCGGTTTAGTTCTGTTCCAATATAGAAGCTTTCTTCCTTCCCATAGCCCCTATTTTCCCTGATTAGAAGCCCCAGAACATATTGAATGGAAGTGGAAAAAGTGAATTTCCTTGATTTCTGAACTTAAGGGAAAAACATTAAATTATTTGCCATTAAATATGAAGTTAGTTGTGAGTTTAGTTGCTGAAATTCTTGATTAGGTTGAGTACATTCCTTTCCCTCATTCGTTTTTGTTACCATGGAATGGATGTTGGACTCTGTCAAATGCTTTTTCTGTGTCTATTGAGTTAATGATATATGTCTTTTATTCTATTAATATGATGCAACCCTTATATCAATTTCACATATTAAACCATCCTTACATCAGTGACATAAATCCCACTCAGTAACAATGCATAATCTTTTATATATTTTTCTTTTTTCACTTTGCTAATATACTGCTGAGGATTTTTCATTACTATTTATAAGAAATATTGGTCTGCAATTTTACTTCCTAGTGATAACTTTATCTGGTTTTGGCATCAATGTAATGAACGTATTTGAGAGGTATGGTAGATAATATCTTATTAAAATTTTAAAATATTTAAATATACTAAACATAGAAAATAATATAATTACATCTACATGCCTATAATCATTTAAATAATAATACATTTTAACAAATTGAATAATAAATGCCAAAATTTTATTCTATTTTAACAATGTCAGACATTCAGCAATGATGTCCAATATGATGTTATACATTGCTTTATCTTTAAAGAACTGTGAGTTACTATTAAAACCTCACTACTGCCATGAATGGTTTTGTAGTTTTCTTTATATAAGTATGTATAATGTGTTGAATATTAAAATAGTTATATTTTTATTGGCCAACCCTTTAAAAAAATCTTCATTTTAGTCTTTTATTATATTGATGAAAATTTATTTGTGCTTTTTTACCTTTTAATAGATTAGAAGATTTACATTCTACTCTACTTTTTAGTGAATACTTTTATGTTTTTTCTATGTATGCTTGTCTTAAAATTTTAACTAAATCAATACTTTGATAAATTACCTAAACAAGAAAATGAGGCCATTTATAATTGGATCACTCTTTCCTTTATCATATATTGCATTTTGGATACATTTTTAAAAAATTATTCTGCTATTTTATCTTTTCAGTTAGTTCCAATGAATGTATTTTTAGTTTTAGAGATTTTATATTTTTTTCTAAAATATTACTCTTCTTTTTATGAGAACCTATTTTTTTGTTTCTGATTAAACAGTTTTATTTTTATATTATAATTCAATTCTCTAGGTCTTTTTTGATATAATTTAGCTGTTTGTTGTAATTTATCTTTTGTATTTTAATTATGACATTATATTCAGCATGGCTTCTTTTTATGTAAGGAAACCTCGAGGTTTGGCTGTGGAAGTGCCTTTCTAGATCAATTTTGCATTAGTTTCTGCTAGACACCTGAGGTATACCATAGAACTTGGATCAATTTTTAATATAATATTCAAAACTTGAGGCTTCCCTGAATAGTTGAGTAGTATAAATTTAAATCCCAGTCTTCATGAATCCAAAGTCTGTGGCTTCAACTTCTCAGGAGAGATATTTTTCCTTTCTTCCAGAGCTCATACATAATCAAACATGTTTTTATATTATCATCTGCCTTTGCTGTTAGGTGTCTTTAAAACTCTACTCCATCATTACCTTGAGAATCCCAATTATCTGTCAAAAAGTTTGTTCCAATCTTCTACTTTATAAGAAGCTGAGGTCTTGACACCTATTGCAATGGCAGATTATAAAAGTCTTGCCACTACTATGTTACATCTTTTATCCAAACTCTATTTCAATCCCACCCCTGGGGAAAGTAACTATTCATATATTTACCCCTGTGAAAGGTCTCATTTCTTTGCAATTTCATCTTTGGAGTATCTGAAATCTTCCCTTCTCTCCTGGACACTCAGCTATTCCTTTTTTTTTTTTTTGTAATGCAGAATTTCAGATTTTGTAAAAAAGATTTTAAAATTGCTTACTTCAAATGTTAGAAAAGAAAAACTGTACTTACTTTTCTTACATTTCTGTTCTTTAGAAAAATAAGTCTAGGTTTCAGGCAGTCATGTGGTATGGGGCAGGCACATGTTCACTGGGCTCAGGTGATGTGGTTTTGGGGAAAACTCTAGTAGGAAACAGATGGCAGAGTGCACAGGACTGTGCTCGTGAGCCACACGGGGTGGTGGCAAGGCTCTAAGTTGAGATTGAAAGCAATTATTATACTGACCTTTCCAATCAGATGTCATTTTATATATTTTCTTTTAGCATTATTATTTTACACATATATTATATCTCTTCATCTGTTTGTGATACATAAAAGCTGGACAGTGACAACTGTTAGAATAAGCAGTTTATAAATATAAGGTTGGCTTAAGAAACCTACATTAAGAAAAGGAAAGATCTCAAAGAAACAACCTAACTTTACACTCCAAGTAACTAAAAACAAAGAGAGAATGAACCAAGCACAAAGTTAGCAAAATAATGAAAATAATAAATATTAAAGGAGAATATATGAAATATAGAGTAGAAAAAAGCAATAGAAAAGACCAACAAAGCTAAGTTAGCTTTTTGAGAAAATATTGACCAAGAAATAAGAACACAGACTCAAATAAATACATGTATAAAAGAAAGAGGAAACATTGCAGCTGATACCACAGAAATATGAAGGATTATCAGACAACATTATAAACAATTTTAGACCAACAAATTAGATAACCTAGAATAAATGAATAAATTCCTAAAAACATACAACCTACTGAGATTGAACCATGAAGAAGTAGCATCTGAACAGAACAATAAAGAGTACGAACATTGAATCCAAAATCAAAAACTTCCCCAAAAAATAAGGCCAGGGCCAGATGGCTTCACTGGCAAATTCTACAAAACATTTAACAAATGAATGTTTCTCAAATACTTCAAAATATTAAGTGGAATGGAACATTTTCAAACTTATTTTATGAAGCCAGAATTACCTTGATACCTAAGCCAGATAAGGACACTACAAGAAAAGAAAAATCACAGACCACAATCTTTCATGAACATAGATGTAAAAATCCTCAACAAATACTGGCAGATAAAATTCAATAGTACATTAAAAGGATCATTTCCCGTGATCAAGTGGAATTTATTCTTGGGATACCAGGATGGTTCAACAAACACAAATTAATAAATGGGATATGCCACAAGAGCACAATGAAAGACATAAATGATGTGATTATTTTAACAAATATAAAGTATTTGACAATATTCAACATCTTTTCTTAATAAAAACACTCAAAACATTGGTATAGAAGGAATATACCTCAATGTGCTGAATAGGATAGAATAGAATAGATCCTAAAATGCATATGAATCCACAGAGACCCTTAATAGTCGAAGCAATATTGAGTAAGAAAAAACCTTGAAGTATCAAACTTACTGACTTCAAATTAAATCCCAAAGGGATACCAATACAAATGTATGTTAGTTTAAAAACAGACAAACTGACTAATGGAACAAAGTGGAGAGCCCAGAAATAGTCTCACATAAATATGGCCAAATAATTTTCAACAAGAGTTCCAAAAGTACACAATGGGTAAAAGATAGCCTCTTCAATAAATGGTGTTATAAAAGCTGGATAGTCACATGCAAAATAATAAAAGTGGACCCTTATCTTATACCATATAAAAATCAACTCAAAAAGGATTAATGATTTAAATATGAGGCTCAAAGCTGTAAAACTCTTAGGAGAAAACATCGTAGTTAAGCTCCTTAACATTGATCTTGGCAATGATATTATTTGGACATGACACCAAAAGCACAGGCAATTAAAGCAAATACAGATGAATTATATTACATCAAACAAGAAAGCTTCTGCACAGCCATGGAAATAGTCAACAAAATGAAAAGGTAACCTACCGAATGGGGTGAAATATTTGCAAACTATATACCTAATTAAGGTTAATATTCAAATTATGTAAGAAGCACACACAACTCAGTGACGAAAACAAAACAAAATAAACAAAAAAAAAAAAACCCATGATTTTTTAAATGAGCAAAGGAATTGAATAGACATTTCTGAAGAGAAATACAAATGGCCAACAGGTATATGAAAAGGTGCTCCACACCACTAATCATTGGAGAAATACAAATCAAAACCACAAAGAATTATCACGTCATACCTATTAGGATGGCTGTTATAAAAAGATGATAAATGTTGGTGAGGATATAAAGAAAAGGAAAACCTTATACACTGTTGTTGGAAATGTAAATTGCTACAGCAATTATAGAAAACAGAGTAGAAATTACAAAAAATTTTAAAAAACTACCATATGATCCAGAAATCTCACTTCTGGGTATACTGAAATCAGACATTGAAATCAGAATCTCAAAGATATATTTGTACTCCCATACTCATTGCAAAATTCTACACAATAGCCAATATGTTGAAGCAAACTAAATGCCTATTGACTAATGAATGGATAAAGAAAATGAGATACACACCCACACATACATATACACACACGCATACATATGTGTATGCAAACTTATATATGCAATGGAATATGATTCCGCCCAGAAGGCAATTCAGGCTGGGCACGGTGGCTCATACCTGTGATCCTAGCACTTTGAGAGGCCGAGGAGGGAGGATCACGAGGTCAAGAGATCGAGACCATCCTGGTCAACATGGCAAAACCCCATCTCTATTAAAAATACAAAAATTAGCTGTGTGTGTTGCACATGCCTGTAGTCTCAGCCACTCAGGAGGCTAAGGGAGGAGAATCGTTTGAACCCAGGAGGCGGTAGTTACAGTGAGCCAAGATCATGCCACTGCACTCCAGCCTGGTGACAGAGTGAGACTCCGTCTCAAAAATTAAAAAAAAAAAAAAAAAAAAAAAAAGGCAATTCTACCACTTGCAACATGGATGGACCTGGAGGCCATTATGCTAAGTGAAATAATCTAGTCACAGTAAAACAGATATTGTATGATCTCACTTACAAGTGGAATCTAAAATAGTCAAACTCATAGAAACGGATAATAAAATGGTGGTTGCTGGGGATAGGGAAGAGGAGGAAATAGGAAGATGATTGTAAAAGTGTACAAAATTTCGGTTACTCAAGATAAATAATTTCTGAAGATATAATATACAATATAATGCCTAGAACTAACATATACTTAAATTTTTCTAAAGATAAATCTTATGCTAAATGTTCTTCCACAGAAGAAAATAACAAAATAATAATAATGAAGGAGATGGGAGGAAACGTTGGGAAGTGATGGATATATTTATGGCATTGATAGAAGTGATAGTTTCACAAGTATGTATTTATCCTCAAACTCATCAAGATGTATGTATTAAATATGTACAGCTTTTTAATATCTTAATCATACCTAACAAAAGTTAAAAAATAAATTATAGCAACAAATGCCTTTTAAAAAGTTTACTAAAAAGGAAAGAACATGGCTTATACTTGGGGCTCTTCATACTAAGAATATCTAAATGGAAGTAAAATTTATGTAAAATCAGACTTTATCAAAAATAGAAATCTGAGTTTTAGAGCTATATGACATTTAAATAACTGAGCATAGCTTGAATATGGCCACATGGGCAGAGAGCAACCTTATCTGTTTCATCTCTACTTTCTTAGGATTCATGTATTATGAAGTCAAGCCCTTTTTAAATTTTAGAAAACTCTGAACCTCAACTAGGACTGATGAATGTTTTTATTTAATCCTATCTTGTTCTTTCAAACTGAATATCAGCACTGCAGTGAACAGAAACTGCACTGAACAGAAAACTGCTTTAGTGTTTTAGACTATAAAAACCAGTCCTGAGATATAGCCCTTTGTTTATTATTTACTTCGGAGTTAGGTTGTGAAGGAAATACCTGATTTTATTATAACATTTGGCACAACAACCTTATCCCAAGATTGTTTTTTAGCAGATTCTATAATAGTCAATTAGTTGGTGCCTGCCATTAAAAAGATTTAAAATTATTACCATAAAATGACTAATTTACATTCCTTTCTAGGAAATAAACAATTACAATATGGATAATATTAATATTTGAATCCTTAGTTTTCAGCTAATATTACTGACATAATATGTTGATATAAATATTAGAAAAGGAGAGGAAACCCCACAGAAGCCCAATTAGATACTATGTTCTAGTTGTCTGAGAAGCCTCCAATCTTATCATGTAGAATTTATGGACCCTGTATTTGGCATAGAGATTTGAAATTCAAAAGATTTGTAAACAGCACTGTCTTAAATAGTACACAGCAAAAATATTTGTAGAGTTATAAAAACTAAAACACTAGAACACATTTTATTTGTGACATTTGAAACACTAAATGCATCGTTCAGATTTTTTCGTAAAGTAACTACATACACCATGCAAGAGTATGTTTACCATTATCCTGCTTTATGTATTTTCAATAAAGCATCTACTTGAAATTACAATGTAAAATAAAAGAAGAATATGAGAAATAATCTGATAACTAGAATTTATCAGACAACTATTTTTTTCAAGTGACATATTGGGGAAATGAGAATACAGATTAATAACTAAAATGGCTATAATCAATAAAACAGCAAGGCAGAGAAATGTGTTTAATTATAATTTTGTTTGATTGACGTCTTAAGCATATAAAATTCTGATTGAGATTTTGTAGATAAAATGCACTAAATTTATTCCAATAAAGATTGTGTTATTTGAAATTATATTCTAAACACTACATTACAAAAAACCAGTATTTAATATTGGCATTTCTCAATAGAAAAAACAAGTAATTACTAATTTCAAAAATTATATAGTAAAATGATTGCAGAAAATATTAGCCTAACAGAGAAAGTTGACTTTTTCTGATTAATCCAGAATTATTCAATTAAATAATCTTTTGACTCTGATAAGCCAGAGGTTTGCAACATTTAAATTGTATGTAATTTTAATAATGCAATTATTCCTCTCTTGCTTAACCATTTATTATTAGAGACTTATATCTTGTCAATGAAATGCGTTCTGAAGAAATAGAGTTTTCAAAGTTTACTTTTATTATGAAAGTATCAAAATGTCAATTTTCAAAGTACAAATAAAATATACATAGAAACTATTGTGCTCATTATATGAAAGTATAATCCTCAATGTTGTGGGAAGCAATACATACTAAGGTAGACTTTTATTTAAATAAAAATTATAAATATTGGGTAGTTCTCTGAACTAGATTAGATTATTAGATTGCTAGAATATAAAATAACTTTTAGTTCTATAACATTCATTGAATTTAAAATAAAAACCAAATTAGATTGGCAACTTCTGGGGCAGATTCTAAAGGGAATCATGATTACTGTTCTTCAAAAACTTGCAATCCTGTAAGAGATGAAAAGTCATGTACATTTTTAACAATAATGCAATTATTATCGTTTACTAAACACCTATGAAACTGTACATGTATTACATATGTAATGCACTTGGTGTTTTAATAAATGCTATTTTCTTTATCCTCCAAGGAATTCTTGAAATCTCGTTTTCCCTGTATTACGAAAGAGAAAATTGGAGCTCAAGGAGATGAGACAATATGCAAAAGTCATATTATCACAGGATTCGACTAGAGGTCCATCTAATTCTATAGTCATTGCAATTCCCAATGGACAGAGTTGTTACAAATTATTAAGCATACCTACTATATGGTATATATACTATGACAGCACAGGATGCAATAAAAAGGATGAATGATGTCACATTATGAAACATTCAATAAAATAGGTAAGAATGAAACATTATGAAAATGGATATAATATCCAGAAAAAAGACTATCATTTCATGTGCCCTTAATTTCTTTTATGCAGACACTTATGAGACCACACTCATATTCATATTGCTAAATCCTCTTGTCATTGCATGATGAAAACAGTGAGTGAGTATTAATGGTTTCCTATAACAATTACACCATTATGCAACTCTAAAAATGACAATAATAATAATGGCCAATACGAACTTTAAAAGGAAATGATAAATTTCCTCAAAGCAAAGCCTACAGAAAATATCACAATTTCATATTACACATGACTAAATAAAAACATCTTTACATTTTTATCTCAGAGAGTATTTTCTTCTTTTAATTCACTGAAAACGAACCACACAAAGAAATGATAATGGTTTGAGTTTATGGCTATGCTAATTATCTGAATCTGATTCTTACACATTACATATAACAAAGTACCACTACATACCTCATGAATATGTGCAATTATTATTTATCAATTTGAAAAATTAAATTTAAAAAGACAGAAAAAGTGCAATTATTTGGCAAACATCTGCTTTATTTGTTAGTAGTAAACACTCAAAATGTTGTAATCTAACCAACCTATAGTGAATCAAATTCTATGTGAATTAAATTTACTCTAGTGACAATAGCATCCATATAACTTAAATAAGATTGCTTCTGTGTTAAGTATAATCAACACATAACAATGAACTTATAGTGTTATCAGACTAAATTATTTTTTAATTTATTTTCCAATTTGTATTTCAGTAATGAATACATTCCAGGAATGAGACATGTAGTTCTTCCTTCTTGATATTATAATGTAATATTAAGTGTTATGAAACACAACATATAAAATAATCGAATATACGTCTTATTTCTTATGTGTTTCTATTTCTGGACTTTCTTCTTTCTTTGTGTGTATGCATGTGTGTGTGCAGCTACTTATCATAGTTCTTTATTTTAAATATCTACATATATATATGGCATATGGAATAGTAAATTTTGTTGACAACTCTTCTTTCACTTTTTTATTGGCTTTGTAAAACTAAATGACCCTTAATATGGACACTAAAATTACCATAAAATTGATTTCAAAATAGTGGAAACATGAATTGTCAAATAAAGAGTCTATAAAACTTGAAAATAACTTAAACAAACATCAAAACATTTTCTAATCTTTGGGTAAAAACCATGATTTGAAATATTAATTATCTTCACAGAATTTTTTAAACCAATAAATAGAAGCTTCGACACTAAATTATCTTAAAATCCACAGCAATATTAAAGTTCATGCCACTTTAATAACAAATTACAGATGATTCTCGGGTTACATCCTGATAAATCCATTGTAAGTTGAAAATATTGTAAGTCAAAATGCATTTAATACAGCTAACCTACCAAACATCCTAGCTTAGCCTAGTCTATCTTAAATGTGTGCAAAATAATTATACCAGCCTAGAGTTAAACAAAATCATCTAACACAAAGATTATTTCAAAATAAAGTGTTGAATATCTCATGTAATTTATTGAATTATGTACTAAAAGCAAAAAACAGAATGATTGTGTGGTACCTGAAGCCCAATTTTTAATGATAGATAACCATAAAGACTTTTTCTGGAATTGTATCAATATTACATGTTTTGGCCCATATTTAATTAAATGACAGGAAAAATGTGTAGACTACTCATTTTTATGTGTCTTCTATGTGATTAAGATACCTGAATGATTTTAGGTGCGTGCCATACGTGTGTGTGTGTGTGTGTGCTCATGTGTGTCACTGTTAATGATTTTAGAGTAAGAGAGCATAGTTTGGCTATACATATATAAAGACACATATATATAATATATCATATATTTATTTAAAATACTTTTAAGTTTACAGGAAATTTATGAGAATACTATTTCCACATACCTCACACTATGTTTCCCTGATTATTAATGTATTACACTATTACTGTGGTACATTTGTCCAAACTATGAACTAATATTGATATAATTTTAATAACTAAAGTCTATTCTTTGTTTGTATTTCCTTTCTGCATTCCATGATCCCATCCAGTATAGTGCATTACATTTAGTTGTCATGTCTCCCTCGGCCCCTCTAGACTGAAACAGTTTCTCAGACTTTATTTATTCTGGATGATCTTGATGGTTTTGAGGAGTACTTATCAGGTATTTTATAAACTGTTTTATAATTTCAATTGTCTAATGTTTTCCTCAGGGTTGGACAGGGGTTATATGTTTTGGGGAGGAAAATAACAAAGAAAAGTTTTGCTTTCATCATATCACATCAACAGTAGATACCTTGATCACCTGAATAAGGCACTGTTTGTCAGTTTTCTCTACTGCAAAATATTATTCTCCTCACCCCACCAGCCTTGGACTACCATACTCAGTAAAGAAGTCATTCTGCACAGCTCAAATTTAAAGGTCAGGGACTTATACTCCACCTTCTTGGATGGGAAGCAACTACATAAAACATTTGTAATTATTCTTCTTGAAAGAATTGTCTATTGTCCCTCATTGATCTGTTCAATCATTTTTTATATCAGTATAACTCAAGAATACTTATTTTGAACTTTCTTCTTATTCTAGTATGTTACACTTCACAATGTTTTAATTAATTAATGGACATTTGCTTCTGTTTCGTTAATTCTTTTTTATCCTTTGTATATTTCAATTTGTGAAGCTCCTCAATTTCACTGATTATTTATTTCAACATGTGGAGCCTATTGATGAAAGCTTAGAAGACTTTCTTTATTTCTCTTTTGGTGTTTCTTATTTATACCATTTTCTTTTTATTTTCAGGGTTTTTGTCTTGGCTTACATAACCCATCTTTTATTGCATGGCATCTACTTTACCATTGGAGTACTTAACATATTAACCTAATAGGTATAGTTATCTTGAATTCACCGTCAATAGTTCTAACATCTGTGTTATATTTGAATCTAGTCCTGAAAATTTATTTGTCTCTTCAGATTGTGTCTTCTTTTGCCTTTGACATACTTTGTAAATTTTAATTGAAGGCAAGACATGTTGTATTGAGGAATAGAAATTGAAGCAAATAAGACTTGAATGGGAGGGTTCATGATAATTTGGCTAGGAGTCAAGCTATGTTTAATGATGTCTGTTGTAGCTACAGAAAATAGGAATTCAAATTCCTTTAGCGGCCCCTCTTGGTATTGGGAATTCGCTATGTGTTCTCATTGAAGACAGACTTTTTATGTTTTATTTTTTTCAGTTTTAAACACTTATTTTTTAAAGCTGGAGTCTTGTTAGTACGGTATTAGGATATGAGAGTGTTAGGTAGGAGTGTTTTATAATCTGATTAACTCTCATTTTAAGGTAGGAGTGTTTTATAATCTGATTAACTCTCATTTTATAGTGAGCCTGTTGGGAATATTTGGCCTTCCATAGATGTTTCTGCCTGTCCTCCACAGGTATAGCTTTTTTTCTCCCTTGCTCCATACTCCTGTCTCTGGCTAAAAATTCTTAATATATTTGTTTAAAACTCTGCCCCCTATTGGCTATGTTTTATAGTGAAACAGGAAGAATAGCAGGCGCTGCAGTGTGAAGAATTCTCTTCATCCAGCTGGGATAAAATTTCAGAGTTGGCTTCAGTGAAGTGTTAACCTCTATTAAATAGTTTTTTGTGTGTTTGTTTTGTTTGTGTGTTAGTAGAGGAGGTTTTGGTCATGTTTCATAATGGTTACTCTTCTCCTCCCTCCCCTGGGACCATGGGAGTTATTTCTCAGATTCACATTTTGAGAGTATGATGAGATACCTAGAAGTAAAACCAGTTAAGGAACAGCCTACATTGGCAAACTGTAGCTTCTGGAGTTTCTCACTCTTATGTTCGTCCATACTCAGTTTGAGAAGTTCATCAGAATTACAACTTGTTTTCCTACCATTTTATGGCTTCAGTGGCTTCTGCCCCAAGTAAACAGATTTGAGTTGCAATATCTCTCTGGAAGTACCTGTCTCTTCAGATTTTAGTATGGCAGTGTGTCCTCCAACCTCAGTTCTCTGATAAGTCTGAGAAAAGAAATTGATTCTCAGAATTTACTGAGAAAAGTAAATTCTTTAAAGAATTTCTTCTTTTAAATTCAAGTGTGGAAACTTCCAAGGTATTTTTATGTCAGACCTACAAGCAGAAGATTTTTCATGCTGGGTTTGGACTAATTGTACTAATTGAGTTTTTAATCTTAGCTAAAATACTGACTTGTGTTTTTTTCTCATATATGTGTGCATGTATATATATATATATATACACACATATATACATGCACACATATGCAAATATACATATGTGCATATACATATGCAAAAATATATACATGTATTATATATATTATGTGTGTTTGTGTATATATATATATATTTCTGGGATAAGTGGCTCGATCTATTTACTCCTGCATTTCCTAATTTTAAAATAGGAGTAATATTATCTATCACATAGAATCGCTGAAAGGATTAAATTTTAAGTGATAAGTTGATCAAATATTTTGATCACAATTCTTGCTAACTAGAAAATATTTAATTAAGGAGAGTTATTATGCTACTTTTTCCTTAAATGTCCTGTCCTTTTAAATACCAGCAGACAAATAGAAGGACTCTAGTTCCACAAGATGACATTGGCAAACTTAAGTATTTAATGTACCACATTTCTATGTACCGCTTAGAAATATGGATAGGGCAATTAGAACTGACATGTGGTAATTTTTCTTGGCTAAGGCAGAAATTTCTTCTATATATTAGACAGCTGCCCTAGAAAATAAACAAACAAAATCCAGAAAAAAGACAAAGAGGACTTTCCTTTCTTTTTTTAAATCCAATTATAAGTTACATGGTTGAAAACTCACAAAATTAGAAAATAACTGTACTTCAAATTTTACATACCTTAGGCATTGAATAGTAATCATGTTTTCAATCAACTTTTTTTATCACCAAAGTTGCACTACAAGGCAGAATTTGTTTTCCATCCATCCAGTAGATATTCCTTACTGTGCTAAAATTAAAGAGAAATCTTGCTTATTTGATTATATTATGGCAAGAGCCACAATTTTATATTTAATGAAATCCGTTATATGTAACTTCCAACCTTAAAAAGAAAATGTAAGGCATATGGCTTCACCTTGAATTTGCTTTAAATTAAAATACAATAAGTACTGTTTCAGAGATGGAAGATAATCCCTTAAATGGAAATTTGCAGAAGCTGTTAATCAATATCAGAATATTTTGTATCTCTTCTCCTGCCTGATTTATGATTCATTTAGTCATAAGTGAAGCTATGAGAAGAAATTAATGACACAGTGGGAAGATGTAGTGATTATCTCTATACTTACAAAACAGATTAGCTAAAGGTTATCCAGGTTATCCATGCCTCCAAACCTTTTCAGTAATTTTTACAGTACTTTAAGCTATAGGTTGAGCTGTGTCCCTTAAATATTCTATTTTGAAGTCCTAACCCCCAGTAACTTAGAAAGTGACTATATTTGGACATACAGTCTTTGAAGAGGTAATAAACTTAAAATGAATTCACAATCAAATATAACTACAGTCCCTATGAGAAGAGAAAATGAGTACATCGACTTATACAAAGGGAAGACCACGTGAAACACAGAGAAAGCACTTATCTGCAAGCAAAAGAAAGAGGCCTCTGAGGATACAAACTCGGCCAACACCTTGATCAAGAACTTCTAGCCTCCAAACTTGTGAGAAAACTAATTTTCTGAGTTAAGTCACTTTTTCTGTGGTTCTTTGTTATGGTATCCCTATGAATACCATAACAAAGCACCTATAATAAGCCTAATAAGAAAGAATAGAAAATGTATGAATGAAAATACTATGATAGGCCAGGCTTGGTGGCTTGCCTGCAATCCCAGAGCTTTGGGAGGCCGAGGGAGACGAATCACATGAGGTCAGGAGTTCGTGACCAGCCTGGCCAACATGGTGAAACCACGTCTCTACTAAAAATACAAAAATTAGCCAGCCATGGTGGTGCACACCTGTAATCCCAGCTACTCGGGAGGCTGAGGCAGGAGAATCGCTTGAACCCGGGATGTGAAAGTTGCAGTGAGCCGAGATTGTGCCACTGCACTCCAGCCTGGGAGACAAAGCAAGGCTCCATCTCAAAAACAAACAAACAACAACAACAAAAATATTTAAAAAAAAATAAAAAGAAAGAAAGAAAGAAAAAAACCTAAAGGGGCAAAAGCATTTGAAAACATTCAAATTCGAATTCATTAGTATTCAGGGCAATGCATATCAATACAAATATGAGACACCACTTTACAACTATTAGCTTGACAAAAATATAGAAGATGAATCACAGCAAGTGTTGCCAAAATTTTGGGAAGATAAAAATCCTTGTGCACAATTAGTGGGAGTGTAAACTGCCACAGGAACTCAGGAAAACAACAAATGCTATTTAATTAAATTATCTGCTTGCCTTCTTTATGAAATTCTGCTTGCCAATCTATCCCAAAGAAATATTTGAAAAGGTAAAATCTATACATATATATATATGATACATATAGTAGATAATATAGAAACCTGAATGCTCACAAAAACATAATATTTAGTGAAAAGGTAAGAAACGTAATATGATATATGGTACAATATCATTGCATAAATTTAAAAATATATGCCCACTAAACAAAAAATGAATATATTTAATAAAAATGAGATAAATATTTTATACATAATAGAATTATTCATTATGAAGACAAGAATAAGGAGACTGGCTTTCAGAACTATAAAAAGGAACACACATTTAAAACTAAAATAGAATATAAAAAATACATAAGGAAAGGACACACTTTATATCACATATTTTTTTTAAAGATAAGGAGAGGCATAGATTTGGTGTCTGTATTATTTATTTATGTGCCTGGCAAACTAATGCTCAATAAATATTTATTAATTGAATAATTAATGAATAAAAAATGAGTAGATATATAAAAGTGAGAGGATATATGAGTGATGATTATAATAATTTTTATAAATGTACTATTGGATTCTGCTAGTTTCTTTCCACATGTCAAATTATTTAATCCTAACAATGTTTCTATGAAGTAGCTACTGTAAATAATCCTGTCTTACAGATTAAGGAACCGAGGCAAAGAGGTTATATAATTTGGCTAAATCCAGAAAATTACAAAATGAGCACGTTAGAGACATTTCTTAAAACACACACACAAGCACACACACACACATACCACATATATGCACTCTCCATGACAAGTTATTTAAGAATGCATGAGATATAAATTTGGAAGCAAGATATGGGTTATAGCTATCAATATGGAAATATTTAAAATTAAGGTAGATTGCTATTTTGATACAACATTAAAATATTATGTAGATAATGAATGGAAAAATCTTAAGGAAATAAAAATTGCTAAATAAAAATCAAATGATCAACACTCCTAGATAATCTAACCTAATTTTTCTGCCTATTTGAATAGGAAGATTTGAAGATTGCTTTTTTTGAATACAATAACACAAACATATGGAGAAATTTTATAAAAACCAGTAGTATAAATTGGCTTCTATTAATATATGATACTATTTTTACTTGTTTGTCTTAATCTGAAAGATAAGCATTTTTATGATTGAATTTAGTTACTGTCAGACCTGATAATTCTAGGTTATTCTTTTTTTTAATTTTTTTATTATATTTTAAGTTCTGGGGTACATGTGCATAACGTGCAGGTTTGTTACATAGGGATACACGTGCCATGTTGGTTTGCTGCACCCATCAACCCGTCATCTACATTAGGTATTTCTCCTAATGCTATACCTCCCCCAGACCCCCACCCCCCAACAGGTCCCAGTGTGTGATGCCCCACCCCCTCCATGTCCATGTGCTCTCATTGTTCAAGTCCCACTTATGAGTGAGAACATGTGGTGTTTTGTTTTCTGTTCTTGTGTTAGTTTGCTGAGAATTATGGTTTCCAGCTTCATCCATGTTCCTGCAAAGGACATGAACTCATCTTTTTTTATGGCTGCATAGTATTCCATGATGTATATTTGCCACATTTTCTTTACCCAGTCTATCATTGATGGGCATTTGGGCAGGTTCCAAGTCTTTGTTATTGTGAACAGTTCTGCAATAAACATACATGTGCATGTGTCTTTATAGTAGAATAATTTATAATCCTTTGGGTATATACACAGTAATGGGATTTCTGGGTCAAATGGTATTTCCAGTTCTAGATCCTTGAGGAATCACCACACTTCTTCCACAATGGTTGAACTAATTTACACTCCCACCAACAGTGTAAAAGCGTTCCTATTTCTCCACATCCTCTCCAGCATCTGTTGTTTCCTGACTTTTTAATGATGGCCATTCTAACCGGCATGAGATGTTATCTCATTGCAGTTTTGATTTGCATTTCTCTAATGACCAGTGATGATGAGCTTTTTTTCATATGTTTATTGGCTGCGTAAATGTCTTCTTTTGAGAAGTGTCTGTTCATATCCTTCACCCACTTTACTGTATTGTTTTGCTAGAACTGCCTTAGCAAAATATCACAAAATGAGTGGCTTAAACAACAAAAAAGTATCCTCCAACAGTTCTGGAGGTTAAATGTGTGACATCAAGGTGTATGTCTGACATCAAGGTATATATCTGACATCAAGGTATTGGCAGATTTGTTTTATTCTGAGGAATTTTGAGGGAAAGATTTGTTTCTAGCCCTTTCTTCTTGACTTTGAAGATGGCCATATTCTCCTATGTGTCTTCTCATTATCTTCCTTCTCTTTCTTTCTATCTCTGTGTCTATATTTTCCCCTTGTGTAAAATACCCATAATACTGGATTAAAGCCCACTGTGATGACCTCATCTAACTTTATTACCTCTATAAATATCCTATCTCCAAATAAGGTCACATTCTGAAAATAAAAACGGTGGCAGGGGAGGGGGGTGGGTTTGAAGAGGTTAAGATTCCAAAATATTTTTGTGGGGCAGGGAACAATTCAACCCATAATGAATAACTATAATTGTAATTATAGTTATTTTCTTTGATGGGGGCGTGAAATTTCATATACTGAAAAATAGAGGACCATGCTTGGGATATTTATCTTTGAAAACAATCCAATGTTTTGTATCTAATATTTGATACATTTACCTAGAAATACCTTGACTCATGCTTTCAACCTTTTTTCAAGAGGAGTTTTCTGGAGCAGGATAAATTATTCTTTCCAATAATACCTTAGAGTTGACTATTAATGTTATTAGTTTATACTTTAAATTTTGCAAATATGGAATTGCTTGTAAATTATGTTAGAGTCAGAATGAATTCTCTTGACAGTCCCACAATTAAAGACTATTTCCATGTAATATTTCTTCAGTTTTGCTTTGAAATGATTCTTACCTGCTTATTATAAAATCTAGCACTATTGTGAAACATTCACGGATGTATACAGCCAAAATTGAAATCAATTAGTAACTATTTATTATAATTATTAGAATCATTCTTAATTTATTTGTTTTGTCATTCTCTTATGAAAATTATTTTAAGGATTTATTTATATCAATCCAAACAAAATATACTTAATATGCCAAATTCCATTAATGAAAAGTGAGACAAGATAAGAAAATAACCCAGAGAAACTTAATATTAGAAAGGTATTATTTTTTCACTACCTTTGCCAAAAATCTTTGGCTCTCAAAAACAATGATTAGAACAAAACAGCTGGTTTTGTTTTGCTTTATTTTGATTTTGCATATGGGAATTGGAAGAAGTAAACTTCCAGAGTTATCTCTGTGCCAGGAATTTATATCTTTTCAATATTTCTCTTTGATAGGGTCCAAAATCCCTGAACAGAAGGTGATTCGTATTCCTAGGGATAAGGAAATAATACAGAAACTAGACAATGTAGGTACTATTAACTACATCTTAAGAGCTTTTGAATGTGGCTTGTTGAAAGATCCTGTAAGCCAATTCTATAGACCAAAAACGAAAGTAATTTATAACAACCTGAAAAAAATGATTAATTATACAAAAATCAAAACACTGGAAGCATTAAGACTAGGTAAAAACTTATTTGGGTTCATGTCAAAGAAAATTAAACTGTAAATTTTGGCCACAATCAAAGCTAATATGTTTTTTAACTTATATGTTTGTATTGCATGATTGGAGATCCTCTGCACAAATTATATTTGATTAAACTGTTAACTAGATCTTCTTGCTCAGTAACTGGTCCTAAATCTCAGGCTATGCTGTATCAAGATCTATGCCCTATGTAAGATTGTAAAAGATTCTCAAGATACCTAGCATCTCATGCTCTTCTATGACTTTGAGTGCCTGCTTGAACTGAGTTAGTGTAAGTTTTGAATCATTTCACGTTTTCTACATCCTGCTTGTTTTCTTCACTCTTCACCTAGAGTTCAGAAAATATCTTTAATCTCCTCACTACTACACCCATCCCCAGACACACACACAGACACATACACACACTCAATTTAGAAAATACATTTGTACTCATTATATGTGTGAAGGAATAGGGAAAAGATTTGCTTTGCTAGAATCTGAGATAATTAAAATTTAAAAATGGACAAAATTTTTACACAATTCCTTTATATTTTTTGCCATACTACATCCTATTTTATTTTATCTCTTCTGTGCCCACAAATTTCTATAAATTTCCATTATAAAATTTTTTCACTTATGATGTTACCAATCTTTTGACGTTCTATGCCAATGTGGTTCTAACCATTAGCCTAAAAATGTTGTTGATGTAATTTTATACAAAAATTTTTGTTTTGAATATAATTGTTTTTTCAGGTGATCCTTCTACCTCAGCCTCTTGAGTACCTGGAACCAAAAGCGGGCACCACCATGCCCAGCTAATTTTTTTTATTATACTTGAATTTCTGGGGTACATGTGCAGAATGTGCAGTCTTGTTACACAGGTACACGTGTGCCATGGTGGTTTGCTGCACCCATCAACCCATCATCTACATTAGGTATCTCTCCTAATCCTATCCCTCCCTTTGCCCCCGCCCCACAGCAGGCCCCAGTGTGTGATCTTCCCCTCCCTGTGTCCATGTGTTCTCATTGTTCAACTCCCACTTATGAGTGAGAATATGTGGTTTTTGGTTTTCTGTTCTTGTGATAGTTTGCTGAAAATTATGATTTCCAGCTTCATCCATGTCTCTGCAAAGGATATGGTCTCATCTTTTTTATGGCTGCATAGTATTCCATGGTGTATATGTGCCACATTTTCTTCATTCAGTCTAACATTGATGGGCATTTGGGTTGGTTCCAAGTATCTGCTATTGTGAATAGTGCCGCAACAAACATACATGTGCATGTGTCTTTATAGTAGAATAATTTATAATCCTTTGGGTATATATCCAGTAAAGGGATTGCTGGGTCAAATGGTATTTCTGGTTCTTGATCCTTGAGGAATCGCCATACTATCTTCTACAATGGTTGAACTAATTTACACTCCCACCAAGAGTGTAAAAGCGTTCCTATTTCTTCACATTCTATACCAAAATATTAAAATTCCATCTATCCATCCCAGCACACAAAGAAAAACCCAGATTATTTTTAAGTTGTTACCCAACTACAATAATATTTTAAATTCCATAAAACACGAATTAGGTGAAGAGTGGGAATTCATGGAGTAGAAAGCTCTAGGAATCAGTTTCTCCATCAAAGTATCTATGTATCTAACAAGATCTGTCAAAATCAACTACTTTGGAAATCCATTAATAAATATACTTGCATCCAGGGGAGGGCTTGATGAAGAAAGCAGCTGGTACGTTTTGTTATGTTTTGGTGTTCTGCACAGCAACTACCAACCTCAACTCCAGTAGCAGGCAGTGGTGAGACAGGAGCCTGTGTTGCATGTGGTTTTGTTCTGGCTTGCTGGTACCAAGGTGGACAATAAGAACCTTGACTTCAAAAAATTAAAGTTGGGTCTTTGATCTTCCAAGTGGTTCACTGATGGACTGATGCAGAGGCAAGCCAATGTTTCATCCCCGTGAAGTCAAAATGGATTCTTAGGCAGCATCTGTTGAAATAATTTAAAAAGACAGAGCACATTTTTGTTTGTTTCTGTTTTTTTTTTCAAATCCAAGAATTCAAGAAAATCTTTATGAGATCCCTGCATGACTACAGAGATAACTGACTAAAGATTTTAGTCACTACATCTTATGAAAAATACAGTCTTTGCTAAAACAATTTTAACTCACTAAACAAACAGCTGAATCCCTTAGTAAGTAACAAAAGCAATCCTGGGTGGGGAGAACATCTAATTGCCAGGTTTACCAGTTATATGCTACTTAAGGTCTAATTCCCAGCAAGAAAATGTATGAAGCATACAAAGAAACAGAAAAGTATGGGCCATTTACTGAAAGAAATAAATAGAAATTATCAACATGACTTAGTGGGATTTATCACAGGAATGAAAGAGTAGTTCAGCATCTAAGAGCCAGTTAATGTGATATACCATATGAACAGACTAAAGAAAATAATGACCATAAAAATAGACAAAGAAAAAGCATTTAACAAAATATGACACACTTTTATTATTAAATAACCTCAGCAATCTAGGAATAGAAGGGGGATTCCTAAACATAAATGACATGTATTTAAAAACCCACACCCTAACTCTCTACATAGGCAAAAGTTAACTCAAAATGGATTAGCAGCCTAAATATAAAAGCTAATGTTATAAAACAACAGAAGAAAACATGTAGAAAACATGTCATTACAATATATTTTTAGTTGTGTTACCCAAAACATGATCAACATAAGAACAAAAGATAACATAGCTGCACTACCATATTTATTGCAACATTATTCACAATAGCTAAGATATGGAGGCAACCTAAATATCTATTGACAGAAGACTGGATAGACAGTATGTGTTATATACACATAATGGAATAGTATTCAGCTTAAGAAGAAATGGATACTGCCATGTACAGCAATATAAATGAACCTGGGGAACATTGTGCTATGTAAGATAAACCAGTCACAGAAGAACAGATGCCATATGATTCCACTTTTATGAGGTATCTAGAACAGTAAACTCATAAAAGTAGACAGTAGAGCAGTAGTTGTCAGGCTGGGGAAAAGGGGAAATGTGGAGTGGAGTTATTATTAAATGGGCATAGGCTTTCAGTTATGCAAAATGAGTAAGTTCTAAAGAACTGTACAACTTAGTGCCTATGTACACTGTATTGTGCACTTAAAATGTGTTAAAAAGTGGATCTCATGTTGTGTGCTTACCATAATAAAATAATAATAAAAATAAATTAGATGCTATAACATTTTAAAAAGCACTTTTGTGCATCAAAGGACATTATTAAGTAAGTAAGAAGAAAACCTACAGAATGGGAAAAGTATTTACCATAAATCTAACAAGAGTTTAGAATTCAGAATATATAAAGAACTCTTACAACTGAACAACACAAAAGCAAACAACTTAATTTTAAAATTGGCAAAAGAAACAGACAACAAAAGAAAACAAAATGAGCGAATAGAATTACATAAAACTAAAAAGCTTCTGTACAGCAAAGGAAACAATAAACAAAATGAAGAGAAAACCTAAAGGATAACAGAATGTATATTCACACCATGCATCTGATAAGAACTTAACGTTGATATTATACAACAAATACAAACAATAGTAAGGAAAAAAATGGCTTGATTAAAAACTGGGCAATTGACATGTATAGACATTTCTCAAAAGACATACAAATGGCCAACAAGTATATGAAAACGTGCTCAGCAGTACTAAACATCAAGGAGGTGCAAATTAAAACAATGAGCTATCACATCACACCTTTTAGAATGGTTTATCAAAAAGAACAAGTGTGGGTGAGGATGTGAAGAAAAGGGAACTCTTGCACATTTTTTATGGGAATGTAAAATAATCCAGCCATTATTGAAAGCTATATGGGGATTCCTCAAAAAAGTAAAAATAAAACTACCATATGATTCAGAAATTATACTTACTGGGTATGTCCAAAGGATATGATGTAAATATGTCAACGTGTTATCTACTCTCTCATATTCATTGTACTATTATTCACAATAGCTAAGATATTAGTTGACCTAAGTTTTGATGAGTAGATAAATAAACAAGGAAATACAGTGTAAAAAGTAGTTAAAAATAGAATTTTCATTTACTCCAACAATTCCACTCCTAGGTATATACCCAAGAGGAATGAAAACATAAGCTCACATAGTTATTGGTACATGAGTGTTTATAGGAGCATCATTCATAATAATCAAAAGGTAGAAACAACCTAAATATTCATCAATGTTTAAATGAAAAGACAAATTTTGGTACATAATCAATACATTTGCTATATAATAGAATATTATTCCAACATAAAACAGAAGGAATTACTGATACACGTTACAACTTGGATGGACTTTGAAAGCATTACACTAAGTGAAAGAAACCAGACACAAAATGTCACATTAAATTATGATTGCTTTTATACAAAATATCCAGAATAAGCAAAACCCTAGAGTCAGAAAGATGATTAATGGTTGCCAGGCTGTGGGGGTAGTGGGAAATGGAAAGTGATTCTTGACGGGTATGGAATGTTCTGAGGTGGTGAAAATATGTTGAAACTAGAGAGAGAGAGAGATGATGGTTACATAACATTGCAAATGCCCTAAACGCCACTAAATTATACACTTTAAAATGGTTAGTTGTAAGTTATGTAAACTTCATCTTCACAAAAAATAGAAAACACACAAATGTGAATTAAACACTTTCTCAGTCCTTCAATTTGAAGTTTTAGCCATCTTCTGGGAAAAAAGATGTGTTTTGAAAAATATGCTTACTTTTCTGAAATTATGAATTGAATGTGTAAATTTAATCCAGCTTTTATTTTGGGGTTTATAAAAGTAACTCTGGCCAGGCACGATGGCTCACACCTGTAATCCCAGTACTTTGGGGGGCCGAGGCGGGTGGATCACCTGAGGTCGGGAGTTCGAGACCAGCCTGACCAACATGGAGAAACCCCGTCTCTATTAAAAATACAAAATTAGCTGGGTGTGGTGGTGCATGCCTGTAATCCCAGCTACTTGGGAGCCTGAGGCAGAAGAATCGCTTGAATCTGGGAGGTGGAGGTTGTGGTAAACTGAGATTGCACCATTGCACTCCAGCCTGGGCAACAAAAGTGAAACTCCATCTCAAAAAAAAAAGTAAATCTACATCCAAGTTCATGATATAGGCATGATATAGGCATGTATTTCCTGAAAGTTTTTTCAACTAAGAGTTTATTATATTTATATATATTGTTGATGGAATTTGAGAAATATATAGAAAGAAATAACCTCATTTAAAATTCCTGGGACTGGTTAGTAACATCTTTCCTACCTTTCATATTCAAACACTCAGAATATTCATGACTTCCTTAGATACCAAGAGCCAAGTAATTTCTTTGTATCTTATGTTAATTTTTCTATGATCAATTATTGAAATTGATGCAGCCTTAAAGATGACTCTCATTCACTGACTTACATCTATTTGAGGGTTAATGTAAGTCATCTGTTTAATGCTATTTTCTGAAATGTCTTCATGTGCAGTCTCAGGCTTCTTCTCAGATATGCTATGGCCCTTTAGGGAGTTACTAGATCTATGCAAAATGAGCATGAAGCTATTGCTCTGTCTTCTTGGCCTGCACGGAGTTTAAGAATGAATACCAGGTGCATCCTGTGCTTAAGTTTTTGAGTACTGCCTCTCTTTCTTTGCAACAATATGACAAACTTGAAATGTACTAAGCATTTTATGACAGATACTGACAGAAATCAAGGATTCTTTCTGAAGAAAAATAGAGTGAAAAGAAAGAATTTACAATGGATAGCTGAGCTGCATTGGGGAAGAGAATGATAGGCTTGACCTTGATTATTTTTTTTCCATAGAATTTCCCACACCTAAGTACCTTTTCCTCAAGGTTGTTTCAGGAGAGTCTAGTATTCATGACATAACACATGTCAGGGCAAGGTCACACATAGCAGGATGTTTCAAGAACCACCAATGAACTGGGGAATATAGATTTTAATATCAACAGGTTCAAGGTGCTGACAGATTGGACATACTTGCTAAGACATCTGATCCCACAGGAAAAATGTGTTTCAGAAATTGATAGCTGATCTGACTGTTGTAGTGTATTGGGAAAAACAAAGGAAAAGAATGTGTTAAGGCTGAATAAACTTGCAGTTTTCTGATTAAATTTTGTGATTCTGCTAGATTTTAACGGCTCAAAAATTGAAAACTAAAACAAAAAAGCAAAATATTTTCATGGAAACTTGTTTCATTTTTGCGGGGAAGCTGCTGACATGGAAATAGAACTACACAAATGTATTAGTTGAGATTTGGTTCTATGAAAAATAAAACAAATCTAGTTAGATATGTTAAAAACAGATATAACAGAAAAATTGATATTTCCACCATTATGTCCAACAATGATGTCAGTGTCAGCATAACAAAGAAAAGACAGTGACAAAATATATTGATTGTTCTCTTTAATGTAGTAAAATTCTTAAATCAGATAATATGTGCCTCTTACTAGATTTTCCAGCATGCCTGAGGATGTTTCTAATAGAAAGACTGCATCCAAACCAGCAAAGATGAGAGCTTGTCTGTCACTGGGAATTAGTGCTAATACCAGGTTTCAAGTGAGGGATTGATTAACTCACAAGAGAAAGGAAGCTACTTTTAGAACATATGACAAGATATTTTAGAATTTTCTTTGCGTCTTTCTGTTCAAAAGCTAAATATATCTCTTTTTCTTCTTTCTCCAGAACTTGCAAAAATCCACAAATACAAACACATTATGGTAACAACTTATGAATAGGGTTTTAACAAAGTCAAATTACAAAGTATTAGACATTTTTTTCAAGCACTATACAATTTGCCCTTTTGCCTTTTATAAATGTAGATATGTGTACATATATATATACATATAAATACATATAAATACACAAACACATAAATATAAATTTAAATATATGATAAATTTTATTTAGAATGAATAAAATGAAAACATTTTAAACTAAAATATATGATTCCATCATATCTTGGTTTTAGGACAAAATGTTTCAAGTTATGATTTTAAACTTCATGGAAGGTTTCAATAGCAAAATAAATATATAAAATAAAAATCTTTGAACATTGTTGGTATGTGATCAAGTACTATATTTATTAAATCAATCATCTTAGCAAAGTGCATGATTCAAAGATACTATTGCCTGGGCCATTCTGCTGTGCTTGTTAAAAAATTAAAAGAAACCTTAATATTTGCTTTTAGCTTACTGATTTTGGTTTTAAGTTATATATAGACAAGGTCATCATTTTTATTTAACTCACTAGAATTTTATAAGGGCGAATATTGCCTTAACTACCATATAAATACTTATTTCCAAAGTGTGCTTGCCCAATCCCAATCTTATTCCAATTGTTTGCATCCCTCCATTCTTGAACCCAGAATTGTTACAAGAAATATGCAGTGTGAAAACGTCTGTATACTGATAGTTAATATAGACACTGTCTGCCTAATTACCCTCAAGGTAGCACAAACACATTTGGGGAAAAATATGGAATAGCGATCTTAACAAATTTGGATATTTACAGACTTTTCTCCACTATTTTTGGGAATCAGCAAGCCATAACAACAATAACCATTTACCTCTATTCCTCTATTGTAGCTATCAACTAATATATATATATATTTATATATATATATAATATATATATATATATTTTTTTTTGAGACAGAGTCCCGCTCTGTCACCCAGGCTGCAGTGCAGTGGTGTGATCTCAGCTCACTGCAACCTCTTCCTCCCGGGTTCAAGCCATTCTCCTGTCTCAGCCTCCCGAGTAGCTGGGATTACAGGCACACACCATTGTGCCTGGCTAATTTTTATATTTTTAGTACAGATGGTGTTTCACCATGTTGGCCAGGCTGGTCTCAAATTCCTGACCTCAATTGCTCCAACCATGTGGGTCTCTCAACTATTCTACTTATAACTCGTGTTATTTAAAAAACATGTTACATGAAACTACAGAGAAGAGACCATTTTCAACTTCAAAATAATGAGTGCAAAACAAACAATTTCCTTTTTTAACCTATTGGCAGATTTGCAACATCACTTTGGAGCTACATGCAAAGCCTTTATTTTAAAATATTGGAAAGCATTTTCACAAAGTTTTTAAAAAGATGTTTTATTTCTACATTTCTTTCCTCTTTGCATTGTCCTTTGCTCTTCCTTGTTTGCCTTGATGTTACTTTCCTATTTCATTTGTTTTTCTGTCTCTCCAGAAAAACATTTTACTTTGGAAAAGGGAAGTTAAAATAATTTTATTTAGTAAGTGTTATGAACTGCATGATTGTAGCCCCAAAATTCAAATGTTGAAGCCCTAACCCCCACTTCAATGAGATGATATTAAGAAGTGGGACTTTTGGGAGGCAATTAAGTTTAGAGAAGTTTATGAGGGTTGGGCTCCCATGGTGGGACTTGTGTCCTAGACTAGCACTCTCTCTTCTCCCCTTGAAGATACAGGGAGAAGGCCGCCATCTGTTAGCCAGAAGTAGGGCTATTACCAAGAACCCAACCATGCTGGCACCCAAATGTTGGACTTGCAGCCTCTAGAATTGTAGGAAATAAATCATCGTTTAAGCCACCTAGTTTATGGTATTCTGTTATAGCAGCTGAAAATGACTAAGAGAACAAGATATAAGGGTCCATATATGTGGTTTAAATATATACTGAATATAGCCTTATGTAAAGTTTATAAATACATCTAGAGAAAATGTGTTTATAAAACCAGTAGCTGGGCTTTATATCTTCGATAATAAAAATACATGTTCAGAGCTGTTTGGCCCCAGGTTTTCCTGCCCTGGAGGTTGTGTCTTCACATGATGCAGAAAGCAGTGGCTCTGCATCACCCCTAGACAAAGACAGTAGCAGCCCCAGATCTACAGAAAATGCACAGATATTGTTAGGTTTGTGCAAAAGTAATTGTGGTTTTTGCCACTGAAAGCAATGACAATTACTTTTCCACCAACCTAAAACATTATTATTCCTGTTCTTTATTTTTTGGACTTATTCTGTGTTCAACACGGGATACTCTGGTGTTAGAGCTTCAGGAACGCTCCTCCAGCTATGGCACGTTTGGCAAAGTGTATGGCAACACCTTCCCTCAGTGGAAAGGGCCACTCTTGAAGAACATAACACCTTGAAGAAGCAGGTGTTCCTTATGAACTCCTCCATGCTGGAAATCAAAGACGTGAGTGTCGGTTTCACTGTCTTCTGTGTATCCAGCTGTCTTAAGAACAGCTTGCCATCCTGGAAGAGTTCCAGTTCTTTGCAAATGACAGTGCAAGTCTTTTCCTTTTTCTAATCGATGGCTTCCTCAAATACCTGAGTGCTATTCTCTGTTTGCATTTAATTTGATAAATGATGTTGACACCCTCCATTGACTTCTAAGTGGAATAATATCAGGAAGAGACACAAGTCTTGTGTTACGTATTCTCAAATTACACTGGGAATGTCTTCAAATGACCTAAATAGGATGCTTTGATTCCCAGATACTTGTATACTGACCATCTATACCAATATATTCAGCCTTGCCTTTGGTCAGGATGTTCACCTTCTGATTCATCACCACTCTCTGCCTCACATTTTAATTGCATTGGTTACTTAAGGATTGTTGTTTGTAGTATCTTATTATGGCTGTATCACGACTATACCAGTAACCTCAGCACTGGACACAGAAATGGAAATATAAAGTATATGCTGGGGTTTGCTATTGTATCTACAATTACCAGTCAGTTCTACTTGTCTTGATTTTTTTCCTCAGAAAGAGAATAAAATGGCAGGCAATAATAAATTATTTAAAAGTCTAAAATGAAAGTCAGCCAAATGGAATATAAATGTCTTTCAGACATTCTATATACCTGGTGATACCATTTAATTGGCCTCATGTAAACTAGCTTATTCATTCTTTTGTGCCAGTAAATAGCTGTAACTGGGGCAATGGCTACTTGTTACTTCAACAAAAATTAAAAAGCCCTCCTGATCATCCAATTCTTCATCTCTCTTAATTATTTTTTCTACTACTGTTGTAAAAGGGTAATTTCTAATCACTGGGGTGAGAATTCCAAGCATCATTTTCACATATACTTATAACACTCTGAGAGAGAAGCACAGAGTGCTTGTACGTTTAGAGGCTGCTTCTGCTGAATTCTATGTGTTAACAAATGCTTGCCCCATTTCAACCAGAAAGCATAGCTTACAACTGCCATTAATGAGACAGGCATTTGTACATTAACAAAAGATGCACTCAAAATCTTATCCAAGAATTCAAGTCATTTCACGCCTGTCAACTGCATTGGAGTCTTCATAATTTTTCTAAGAAAGATGTTAATGGTAGGTGTCACTGTTTTGGGATGACTAATGACATTTAACTATAACTGTGTGCTCCAGCTATGGGCAATCCCTTTGTGGTAGGTAGCTTTTTTTCTTTCTTTTTTTTTTTTTTTTGCCTACTTAGTAGCCCATCTTTTTTTTTTAATCTGTATTTAAATCTGCTCTGGGTGCACTTTTCCTGTGTTTTGCTGTGGATCAGAAAACAAATGATGGCTCCTCAGTAACGTTCTACTTCAAAGACTGAAAGTTGTTGAATTTTGTAAAAAGGAGCAACAAATATAATGATTCTAGACAACAGAGAGACAAGAGCCCCTTAAGGAAAGAAAAGGGAATAGAAGTGTGGCATATTGTGAGACAGATATCTGCTTGATGTTTGTGCCAGGAAGAAAGTTTTCTTCTTCTAAGAGTCATTTACAAAATAATGATAAAACCAGTTGGCGGAAGGAAGGAAGGAAAGAAGGAGGGAAGGAAGGAAGGATGGATGGAAGGAAGGGAGGGAGGGAGGGAAGAAAGAAGGAAGGAAGGAGAGAGAGAAAGAAAAGAGGAACTAACAAACGTATTTCTCTATTTCTTAACCTATTGTCTCTCTGCTTCCTAAATAGTAACCGGAAGTAATGGTAAATCAACATATCAAAATAGCCTTATTGCTAATGCTGACTTCCAAAACTGTGAAGTCTCTTAGCACCTTTCTCCTATGTTTTTCAATTTACTAATACATTCATCTGACCATTTTTTCTTATGTTTCTGAACTTTTAGTGACATCTCTTAACTGGCTTTTATTCTATTCGATTCTCTTGGAGGAAAGAGATAGAAGACACAAATCAGAAGATTGACCCAGTCATATTTAACTAACTGTCCTTAGACTGGCACCTAAATACCTAATAGTCTTAAGAAAATTTTTTATGTTTTGTGGCAAATGTCCATAAATAGTTGTTGAATGAAATCATCCAATATTAGAGCAACAAAAGTATTTACTATTTACTAAACTATTTCGTTTATTTTACTTGTTTATATATAATGTATTTTTATTTTGAATGCAAAACAAGAAGTGCAGTACTTCATTTTATCTAAATTTAGAAACTCCAAAAATATGTCTCATAAAAAACCAGAAGTGCCATAAATATTTTGTTAATTGGAATAAAATAATTTTTAATGTTTCTGTGAACCTGTTAATCAGAAATATATAAATTAACTTTTTAAAAAATCATCATACTTTTAAAATTTAAAATTTTTAATTAGTTGGACATAGCCATAAAAAAAAAAACAAAAACATGTTTTTTGCAGCAACATGGATGGAGCTGAGGCCATTTTCCTAAGTGAAGTAACTCAGAAACATAAAATCAAATAGCACATTTTTTTACTTACAAGTAGGAGCTAAACAATGGGTACACATGGATTTACAGATGGGAATAATAGACACTGGGAGTCCCAAAGGGGGACGGTGGAAAGAAGGTGAGAGCTGAAAAATGACCTATTGGGTACAATGTTTACTTTTCAGGTGATGAGTACACTAGAAACCCAAAGCCCACCACTATACCAAAAACTCTATGTAAAAAACCTGCACATTTACCCTCTGAAATGTACCCTATTAAAATATATATTGTTAGTTGAAAATAATGATAATTTTTATGACAAAAGAGTTATAGTTTTAGACAAAGAACATTTGTTGTGATATTTGTTCATTATTTCCGCCTAAAGATTACTTACATTCCTTCATAGTCACATTAAAGAAAGCATCCTTAAATAGTAACAGATCATCTGAAATTTCAAGATAGATAGATATAGATAGTAGATATATATACAGATATAGATATAGATATATTTTTTTGAGATGGAGACTTGCTCTGTCACCTAGGCTGGAGTGCAGTGGTGCAATCTCGGCCCACTTCAACCTCCACCTCCCACATTCAAGCTATTCTCCTGCCTCAACCTCTTGAGTAGCTGGGATTACAGGCATGCGCCACCATGCCCAACTAATTTTTGGATTTTTAGTGGAAACAAGGTTTCACCATGTTGGCAGGTTGGTCTCGAACTCCTGACCTCGTAATCCGCCTGCCTCAGCCTCCCAAAGTGCTGGGATTACAGGCACGAGCCACCAGGCCTGGCCTATTTTTACCCGTGTAGTTATTGCACCTCTAGTTCATAAAAAATAAGTAAATACAATAAATAAATAATTGCAACAAATATCTTCTTAACCCTAAAGATAGATGTACTCACTTTTATGTTGGTAGCTATTAAAACTTATACATTAATCTTTTATTTCAGGCACGAATTTGAGATACACTATACATAAATTCTAAATTTAAATATATATTTAGATTTCTAAAAAATAAGCAATATTAAGCCATCCTTATGTCTAAAAAATTCTTTCAATTCAAAAGATTATTTTGTTTCCTGTGACCCATTATAGATCATTCCTGACCCATAAAGTGCAGCATCTTCTAAATAAAGGCCTTGCTCTATTTATATATTAGACAAATATTTAGCACAAACAGATTGAGATTGTAGATGTTGGCAGCACCTGCCATGAAAAATTTTATGTATCACTAGACTAATTTATTTATGTTACATCCTTTTCTAAATGCTAGGGCTTAAGAGCTATGGGGAATATAAAAGCCTCAAAAGAATACCACAAATGTAAATGCAGATTTGAGGCATTTATTTTTATTTTAAATAACAAACTATTTATTGGACTTCTAAAATGTTGTAAAAATAATCCTGGGAAAATGGAATTATTCCACCTGGGGAGTTCATTAAGGGCTTTTGTTGTTAATGTGTCTCCTTGGCAAGCTCACATGCAAGCCTCAGAATTAAAAAAAAAAAACATTAATACTATCACATTTGTATTCTATGAGACAATAAAGCAGTAAAGCAGTAAAGCTTTAATCTAGCTTTTTGAAAGAAAAATATTGTTTGTTTATTAAAACATAAAGAAGAAACATGAAACTATGTTTTACACCAAAAGAAAATATATATATAAAGACTGAGAAACTTGTGTTAGTTCAAGTGCAGCATATTGAAATTACATTCTGGCCCATCACCAAGGTTCATTGGTCTTTCTTTTAAGACAAAGTCTAATTTGCTGTTTTAGAAAGTATTTTTCTATTTATGCATCTCTTTGTTATAGAGTCCAAACAATATTTACAGGACAGTTTTCACTTGTCTCAATTTTAAAAGCAGCTTTTAAATCTCTGGTCATGCATTTTCAAAGTAATGACTAAAGAAGCACATAAATGGTGCCATAATTTATTAATACAATTAATGGAATATAAATATCAGAATCAATGGAAATATAAGACAGCTAAAGACCAATGAACCACAAAAGCATGTAGAGCTTGTTGGAGGATACTTCTCTCCACATACGTTGCTTAGCAGCAACTCCTTCCTGAGGCTGATGTTAACTCTAGGAAGCAATTAATATTGAAGCCCCTGAAAAAATGAAAGAGAAGGCAATGCATCATGTCTGGAAAAAATGCCCATTTTTTAAAGGTGCCTAGTGGGATTCACACTTTACTCTAGAGGTGGAGGAATTTTAAAACAACCATCAGTCCTATAAACAGAAGTTTCCACATACATACAAGACGCTTCAAAAATGATTTTTAAAATGCACAGCAGCATGTGTCATTAGTTTAATTCTTATTCTATTTCATGTATTTATTTTTTAACTCTTTTTTTTAGGTTCAAGGGTACATGTGCAGGTTTGTCTTACAGGTAAACTGTGTGTCACAGAGGTTTGGTGTAGAAAAAATTTCATCACCCAGGTAATAAATATAGTACCCAATAGGTATTTTTTCTTCTGATCCTCTCCCTCTTTTCACCCTTCACCCTCAAGCAGGCTCCAATGACAGTTGTCCCCCTCCTAGTATTCATGTGTTCTTGCTGTTTAGCTCCCACTTAAAAGTGAACACATGGCACTGGAGGCCATTATCGTAAGCAAACACCAGAACAGAAAAGCATTCTTTACAAAATTATAGTAAGGCTATAACTTTGTAACCATCTATGACAAAGTAGAGTTACTTTAAACTGAAAACTTTGTTTCAAAATACAATCATGAGTAAATTGCTTTTTTACAGTAGCACTGTGCGTTATAAATTAGTAATTCAGAAGCATTTATGAAAATTTAGTTAATACTGCATAACTACTTCAGTTATAGATACATAAGCATAATAGTAAAAATGGCAATGTTATTAAGCTTTTCTTTTCTAATAAAAGGAAAATGATGGATTTTAGCATAAACGTAAGAGGAATTTATGGATTCTCCAGTTCATTGTAAAAAATGCCCCAAGACAATAACTTTAGGCAGTCAGGATATTCTGAGAAACATGAACTGAGCTTCATAGAGTGATTAAGACATGAGAATTGCTCAATGTTGCTATGAGTAAATATTAAAGAGCAAACCAATCTAAATTATTTTCTAATAATTTCATTTCAAAAATACTAAAATTTTTCTTCCTACCTGAAAAATATTTAAACAGTTCAATGCTTTTTAATAATAATTTTATAACTGCTATGGAAATAGACTTGCAATAGGCATCTACAATCTAAAAGGCATCTCATTAGATTAGGAAATACTTTTAAGTTACATGCTGCAATGCATAGGGGATATTCTATCGAGATTACTTTGAATCATCTTTGGATGGACAGAGGAAAATGAGGGTAAGAGGGGTGGACTGATTTATCAACAAAGAGCTCCAGTTCAACCTATTTAAGATATGAGGCATGTAGGTAAAGTTTCATTTAAACAAAAGGTTTCACTGCTGAAAAACAATCACTCTATTAAGTTATCAGGTTATCAGGCCATCAGTTTCTATGACAAATTGCAAAGCAAGTCTAAGGAGATATAGCATCTGTTACTAGCATCAACAGCCAAGATAATCAGTTTGGGGAATATCTATAATTTTGGAATATTGTGAAATATAGGTCAGAAAGTCATGACAAAACTAATTCGAAATTTAATCAATATTTTGAAATAACATGTAACAAACATTTAGGTAAGTAAATTTACATTAAAACAAATTGCTATATTACTATAATGAATTTTGGAATGGCCACCACATTCATGTGGCTGAAAAGATGAAGCCACTGCCTTACTGTATTTTTCGAGGTTTCAGTTATGGTTTTAAATGCAATCATTTCAATCCTGTGTTTTTATAGTTGCACATTACATGTTGTTATTTTACAACAAGAAGTATTAACTTCAACAATTCCTTTTTCTCTGAACAATATGATTTGAAGGCCATCACTATCTTCTTATAATTTATTACTATCTGAAAAAAAATTGTTCTAATTATTCATTGTTGCTTTTTCTCCATTTAACTAGAATTTAAACTCCGAAAGACTAGAGCCCTTGTTTATCTTATTCACTGATTTACCATTAGCACCCAGAAGAATGTCTAGCACATAATTAGGCAGTCAATAAATTTTGTTGGATGGACAAACCATTGTTTCTTATGGTCTAAAATTTAATCTGTCTATATTTTAGCTCCACAATCTGTAAAATGGGGCTGGTAAGGAAGAAAAGTGAGTTAGGTTTTGTTTGTATCTCACAGAACACTAAACTTTAAATATTAGGTTGGTGAAAAAGTTTTTGTGGTTTTTACCTTTACTGTCAATGACAAAAACCACAATAACTTTTGCACCAATTTAATAATTTGACAATGAAAAATATCTGGAAAACTTGAGAGTAGTTAAATGGGGTGGCTAAAAAACTAGTACTAAATAGCAAATGTCAATATGCAAGAAATCAAGGGGAAATATTATTGCAGGTAATGAGGAATGTTATTTTCATTGTGAAAGCCTGTTTATGATGGTGGACAAATTGCAGGCATGCCAGGGTGCATATGAATAATCGATGACTCCACTCTTCTCACTATGAACGTGTAACATTGATAATATCAACATAAATATACAAGGACAAATGTATGTAAAAATATAAATACATTAGAGAAATAAATGAGATTTAATCAAGACCTTAATTCCATTAGTGCTCTGTTTTAATAAAACTATATCCATTCAAGCTATCAAGTGCCAAGCTATCAAGTTAGCCCTTTGCTGAGTGCCATGAATAAAAAATATAAATAAATGAATGCCCTTTTATCACACAGCCAACCATTTTTGGTGGACAAAATTACAACTTGTGAAAAAAAAAAATTTCACTTTCTCTCACAGATATTTTATATTTGGTATTTGTGGCCCCATCAATAATTTACTTTCTGAAAGTGCTTATGCTGTATACAATTTAATAATGTTATGACTAGAAGTAGATTATTTATTATTTTTTATGTAATTGGGATTAATTCACTTATAAATATTCTATTTCAAATGGTCTACCTTAAAGTGTTTTTATTATAAGTAAAATGAACATTACTGTGGAACATTAAATAAAATTCATTGAGTCCATTCAAGTCAAACTCTTTATTTTAAAAAATTATTTTAAGACATTATGTTATGGGTTTCACTTTGAAAGACTTTCTCCAATATAATTACTGAATGTTCATGCGTAAATTTTAGTTGGGGTAACTCTACAAAATCTCTTTAAAGATATAATGTAAGTACAAGACAATGTTTATTTTAGTGCTTTATCTATGAAAATTTAAGTCCATATTATCACTTCCTATAGTACTGATAATGCAATTCACTCTCCCAGATTTTCACCTTGTAAATTTTTCCTCTATACCCCCAAAAGTTATTATTAACATGATGTGTAACATATAGTATATGATAAAACCTATATAATATGTAATAAAATATAACATTTTATTAATATGAAGAATAAGCACCACTTATTAAGTACTTATGGCCAAAAGAAAAGCAATTCTTAACTACTAAAACATCTAGCATAACTGTAAGTTTAAGGTTATAAGGGGACTAGAGGAATGTTAAATGAATTCAGGAATTAACCAAACCTTGAAAGTGAGAAGATCTGTAAGACAAATGTCTTAATTGGTGTTCCCCAGAAGCAGATCCTTAAACAATGACTATTGTACATGGACCATGCATGGGGAGTGGTAAAGTGGGAGGAGAAGGAAGACAGCCATAAAGCCTACATATGAACCAGCTACCACTAGGGAGAAACAACGCCTAATCCCATCACACCAGGAAACAGTAGGAAAAAGGGTACACAATATTCTTCAGAGATATTCCATCCAAGGAGCCAGGGAACTGAGGTGTTTCTGCACCACCAGCTGTCATTCCTTGGTTTATACCTCGATCATAGGCATGTTAATTCCAGTTTGTCATCCAGGATTAGACTACCTTTTGTAGAGCTTTGAAGGAAACCCCAGGCAAAGAAATAGACACTGGCTACATTTTTAAAGTGAAGTCTAAATACATGGGCACTGACGGCCAGTGTTTACTGCAGCAGACTTGATGTCTTTAACAAACACGTGACAAGTGTCCCTCAACAGATATGTGATGGGGGATGGGAGGAGAGATAAATGGTTATAGATAAAAAGATATTTCATCTTAATTGATTAGAAAGACCTGAACATATTCATTTCCTTGATTGTGATGGTTTTATGGATGTGGATGTATGCCAAATCTCATGAAATTATGTAATTTGAATGTGTACAGTTTCTTATACTGTTGGTTATACTTTAATAAAACAGTTTTAAATAACAGTGGGATTAAAAATAATTTTAAAAGTCATGTCAATGAAGATAAGACAATTATTTGGATCTTGACTAAAACAAAGCAATGTTATAAAGAATGTATTTGTACGACAATTAAAACTTTTAATTGAGACTACAGACTGGCATTATTAGATAACATTAAGGAATTTTAATTTTTTGACTGTGATGTTGGTTTTACAAATATGTTACCACATATGACGTCTGGGATTTGTTTTTTACTTACTTATTTTTATATGTATTTTGTAAGGCCAAGTCCCTCTCTGCTGCCCAGGCTGGAATGCAATGGCATGATCATGGCTCGCTGCAGCTTCAACCTCCTGGGCTTAAGTGATCCTTCCACCTTAGCCTCCCAAGTAGTTGGGACTACAGGCACACAACATCATGCTCAGCTAATTAATTAATTAATTCATTTATTTGTAGAGACAGGGTCTAGCTATGTTGCCCAGGTTGGTCTCGAACTCCTGGACTCAAGTAATCCCCTCCACTTTGACCTGCCAAAGTGCTGGGATTACAGGTGTGAGCCATCCTGCCTGGTTGGATTTGTGTTTAAATGAACTTGTAAAAAGAAAGAAAGCAAGAATAGACCATGATGGTTGATTTTACCATTTTCTGTAGTTTTGTGTACATCTGAAAATATCTATAATAAAAAAAGTCAAAAATGAGAACCAAAACTAAAACAAAGTAAGAAAAAAACACCATTTGCCATTTTTGCGACTGAGTAAAATATATATTTAATTACTATTACTTTCATCACAACACAACTTTTGTTTTGGTTTTAATTGGTGTCTATGTTTTAAAACTCTATCATGTACCATGATTTATAAAATGCTGACTTTATTGCTAATGTATTGCAAATCATTGAAGTGATTGAAGACATAATCTTGAATATCAAATTTTTTTATTTTTAATTTTTCAAATGGCCTCCATAGTTAATAAATTTTAACTAATTAAATATACCTTTTGTAAGATGAGATAAAACTAATGAGTCGTGTAAAGTTATGTTTAGCTATTGGTGTACCATGCATATTTGCTATCTGAGTGTGTAACTACATTAATTTCTTTGGATACATTTAGTTTGGCCTTCTGTCTTCAATGTACTTCCTTTAATTACTTGCTGAGTATAAAGTCAGCCTTATTAGTTTCTTCACAATACATTTTCATGAGTATGTACTTTGTTTCAAAGAAGAATTTGATTAGTTATTTATTTGCTTTTAAAGCTTTGTCACCAGGGCTGGGGTGCAGTGGTGCAATCATAGCTCACTGTAAACTCGAACTCTTGGATTTAAGGGATCCTTGCCTCAGCCTCTGGAGTAGCTGGCCAGAGGGGCACTCCACCAAGCCTGGCTAACTTTTAAATCTTTCGTAGAGATTGGGGGTTCTCATTATGTTGCCAAGGCTTGTCTCAAACTCATGGCCTCAAGCCAATCTCCCTATTTGTTCACATAAAAATAATGATATATAATTCTTGAAATATAATAATTGAATAATCATATTCCCTGAGTCCAGTTTCTGGTTTAATATAACCTATAATAAAGTAGAACTTCTAAAATGCAAATAGAATAGAACATATTCTAAGTACTTTCTAAAGTTGAAAACAAAAAAAAATAGGATGAGGAAAAAGAGAATTTGGAAAACTCAATTTCATATGCAGTGAGTTCAATGTAGTGTGTTGAAAATCTAATCAGACATTGGCATTTTCTGTAAGAAATGTACTTTTAACAGAACCTAATAAGTAGAGAGGAAGACAGTGTGCTAAGAGAATAATTTCATTTTTTTACTCAAGATAACTGCTACATCATAATGATAAAAGATTTCTTGTATGTGTAAGACAAAGTTGAGCTATAATGAGGTTATTCATTTTTTTTCTTTCTAGTCCAGCAAATAAATGAATTATAAGTAATGGGGCCCAATTTGGAGTTCTTTTTTCATGCTGAAAATAAGGACTTCGCAAAACTCTGATATATTTTTGAGTGCTGCTGCATGCTCTTCAGTCATTAGAAATGAATTTATAAAGGTTGAAAGGGAGACTGCAGTTCTATTTATATCCTATAATATAGTAGCAGTGTCATGAAACCCTGAGGCTAAACTTTCTAAGGAAAATAAAGAATGTCTGCAATGAATTAACTGGAAAAGAAACTCATTTTTAAAAGCCCTAATTGACATTAAACCAAATAAAGCAACTTTTTAAAAGAAAGACTGTTGAAAGGAGATTTATTTAATGCAATAGAAAGCACAGTAAAAACACAAAGAAAATTTGAATGAGTTACCAGCTAGTTATTCTAAGGGATGAAAAACATTAAATTGTGCCATTTATATCCTTTGTGGTCATTCTGGGGTCTTTAGGCATTCATTTTCAATGCCTGGAATTTATTTCTATTATCTTTAGTTCAGATGACATTTATGCTCTCTAATTCAGTTGGCTAACATGGTCTTATAAGTAAATACATGTTTGAAAGAAAATTTGAAAGTGGGAATAGTTTAACAATATATTATGGAAGAGCATTTTAGAGATATTAAAATAAAATGCTAACTATTCAAATTCTTGTTAGAATTTGTGGGAATTTGTATAAAAATTTACTCGAGATAAACAAATGTTGGGAAATACTGTAGGGAGGCTTTCTAAATGACACCACACTGATTAGTTTCCTTTCTTTTTCTTTTTCTTTTCTTTTCTTTTTTTTTTTTTTTTTTTTTTGAGATGAAGTCTCGCTCTGTCTGCAACCTCTTCCTCCCAGGTTCAAGCAATGCTCCTGCCTCAGACTCCCGAGTAGCTGGGATTACAGGCACCCACCACTACGCCCGGCTAATTTTTGTATTTTTAGTAGAGACGGGGTTTCTACTTTACTCCAGTTCCCAGCAAGTTCCTCATTTCCATCTGTTACTTTGTCAGCCTGGACTTCACTGTCCATGTCGCTATCAGCATTTTGGTCATAACCATTTAACAAGTCTCTAAGAAGTTCCAAACTTTCCCTCATCTTCCTGTCTTCTTTTGAGCCTTCCAAACTCTTCCAACCTCTGCCCATTACCCAGTTCCAAAGTTGCTTCCACATTTTAATGTATCTCTATAGCAAAACTCACTTCTGGTACCAACTTTGTGCATTAGGCAATGCTTGTGGTGTGTCACTATAAAGAAATACCTGAGATTGGGTAATTTACAAAGAGAAGAAATTTAATTGGCTCACGGTTTTCTACTAAACCCCGTCTCTACTAAGGTGGCTCATGTCTCTACTGAGGTGGCTCACGCCTGTAATCCCAGCACTTTGGGAGGCCAAAGTGGGTGGATCATGAAGTCAAGAGATCGAGACCAGCTTGGCCAACATGGTGAAACCCTATCTCTACTAAAAATTCAAAAATTAGCCAGGCGTGGTGGCAGGCGCCTGTAGTCCCAGCTATCCAGGAGGCTGAGGCAGGAGAATCACTTGAACTTGGGAGGCAGAGCTTGCAGTCAGCCGAGATCACACCACTGCACTCCAGCCTGGGCAACAAAGACAGACTCCATCTCAAAAAAAAAAAGAAAAAATGTTTATGAAATGAAGTCCATATTTCTGAGAAACATTATAATGTGCAGACAGGAAAAGTTAACACTATATGTGAGTTTTCAAAAATAAAATATTAAAGTGGTATTATTATTTTTTTACTTTCAACCTGAATATTTTTCTAAGAATTCAAGAAACTAAGACTAAGCTCAACTTCATATCTCTGCTTCGGTTTATTTATTGCATGCTGGTCAATAGAAATTGGAAAAAAAATCATGTTAAACAAAATATTCTTTATTGTAAACCATCAATGATAGAAAATGACCCTTACTTTTCTCTCTCTGCATATATATATATATATATATATATATCTCCTTATTTTAAGATCATAGTTGCTTTTGTTTCTATATTGAGTAAGCTTATATTATTTTAAAGTTTACCCATATGTGTTTTTTTGCATTGCCAGAATGAATTATGTATTTTTTTCTGATCAGTTTAGTCAACTTTTTCAACCAAAATACCGTCTGCATAATTCAAAATTTTTCAATAAAAATTTATTGAGTACTTACTCTGTTTTAGGTATTATACCTTGTGCTAATAATAAAAAGATTAATATAGATTTATAACAATTACAATGCAATATAAGATAGGAAAATATGCATTAACAGAAATGTAAAAATAAAAATGACATTATGCTGCACACCCAAAGATTAATTCTATCAAAATGTGATATTGGAGGGAGGAGAGGAAAATGAATGCATATTTTCATAGAAGAAAGAACATTTTCACAGTATGGAAGAGGGAGGTACAATGCAAGACAAGTGTGAGACAGGCCTGGCTTTTCTGTAGAATTCAGTGATTTCTAGCCTACGCTGTAAAGGGAGTGGTAAAGTTTAATTGATAAAAACTCAGCCTCTCTCAAAAAAGTCAGCATATAAAATTCTGGTTTTCACACTTAGTAATGATGTGACACTGTGTTCTGTTTTTTTAATTTTTAAAATGGAGATAAAAATGACTCCTACCTAGTCATGTTGCTGTTAAGACTTTATTGGGCCTGGCAAGTAGTATATATCCAGTTAACTCTTCTAGCTTTTATAACTAATTCTCACATTTTCCATACATAGCTACTTCACGTCTGGAGCCCTTTTTGCTGTCTCTCGAGAAGACATGCTCCCATCTCTGCTGCATTAAATCATTTATTTGTTTTCGGCCTATGGCTTCCTCCATTCTCTTTCTGTGCAATCAAGGCAGAGTATTTCACTTCCCATCTTTCAGAGAATCTCTAAACCATTGACTTACTGATAATGAAGACCTTTTTTTCTGAATTGCTATGTTATTTTTTCATACCTACTGTATTAGGCCATTCTCACATTGCTATGAAGAATGCCTGAGATTGGGTAATTTATAAAAAAAGTTTAATTGACTTACAGTTCTGCAGACTGTACAGGAAGCATGGCATCAACATGTGCTCCACTTCCATAGAGGACTTAGGAAGCTTTTACTCATGGCAAAAAGCAAAGCAGGAGCGGCACATCACACGGTGAGAGCAGGAGAAAGGGAGAAAGGAGGAAGATGCCACATACGTTTAAATAGCCAGATCTCCCAAGAACTCTCACTACCATAATGACAGCACCAAGCCATGAGGGGTCTTCACCTGTGATCCAAACACCTCCTACCAGGCCCCTCTTTCAACATCAGGAATTACAATGAGATTTAGAGGTGACAATATCCAAATTATATCACTTCACAACAGCCCTTCACGTTTCATGTTTTTCTTGCACTGCAAAATACAATCATCCCCTGTCAATAGTCCCCTAAAAGTCTTAACTTGTTTCAACATCATTCAAAATTCCAAAGTCCAGATTCTCATCTGAGACAAGGCAAGTCCCTTCCACCTAGTAGTCTATAAAATCAAAACCAAGTTATTTATTTACAAGATACAATGAGGATATAGGAATTGGGTAAATATCATTCTAAAAGGGAGAAATTATCCAAAAGGAAAAAGAAGCAACAGGCTCCAAGCAAGTCCAAAACATAGCAGGGTTTCCATTAAATCTTAAAGCTCCAAAATAATTTCCTTTGACTAAATGTTTCACATCCAGGTCAGACTGGTGTGAGAAGTGGACTCCGAAGGCCTAGTACAGCTCGGCCCTTGTGGCTTTGCAGGGTACAGCCCCCATGGCTGTTCTAACAGGTTGGATTTGAGTGCTTGCAGCTTTTCCAGGTTCAGGGTTCAAGCTGCCCTTCTGAAATATAAAGGATGGTTGTCGCCTTCCCATAAATCCACTAGGCAGTGCTCCAGTGGGGACTTTGTCTGGGGCCTCTAACCCCATATTTGCCCTCCATACTGCTCTAGTAGAGGTTCTCTGTGAGGGCTATGCCCCTGCAGCAGGCTTCTGCCTGGGCACCCAGGCTTTCTCATCCATTCTTTGAAATATAGACAGAGGCTGACAAGCCTCTTTTAGTCTTGCACTACGTATGCAACAGGGTTAACACCACATGGAAGCCACCAAAGCTTATGGCTCACATCCTTGAGAGTTGCAACTTGAGATGTATTTGGGACCTTTGAGCATAAGCTGAAACCAGAGTGTCCAGAATGTTAGGAATACCCTCCTGGAATGGCACAATATGGTGATACCCTGTGCCTGATCCATGAAAACATTAAGTCCCCCTATGCCTGTGGGCCTGTGATGAGAGAGGCTGCCTTGAAGGTCTCTGAAATGCCTTTAAGGCCCTTTTCATATTGTCTTGGCTATTGTCACTTAGCTCCTTTTTAGTCATGCTAATATCTCTAGCAAGTGATTGCTTCACAGCCCTCTGAATTTCTCTCCTGATAATACCTTTAATTTCTCTGCCACATAGCCAGGCTGCAAATTGCTCAAACTTTTATGCTCTGCTTCCTCTTTAAATATAACTTCCAACTTTAAGTTATTTCTTTGCTCCTACATCTGAGTGTAGGCCACATCTTGAGCACTTTGCTGCTAAGAAATTTCTTCTGCCAGATATTCTAGGTCATCACTCTCAATTTCAAACTTCCACAGATCCTTAAGGCATGAACAAAATGCAGCTGAGTCTTTTTGCTGAGGCATAACATGCAAGACCTTTACTCCAGTTCCCAGCAAGTTCCTCATTTCCATCTGTTACTTTGTCAGCCTGGACTTCCCTGTCTCCATGTCACTATCAGCATTTTGGTCATAACCATTTAACAAGTCTCTAAAAAGTTCCAAACTTTCCCTCATCTTCATGTCTTCTTCTGAGCCTTCCAAACTCTTCCAACCTCTGCCCATTACCCAGTTCCAAAGTTGCTTCCACATTTTAATGTATCTCTATAGCAAAACCCACTCCTGGTACCAACTGTCTGTATTAGGCAATTCTTGTGGTGTGTCAGTATAAAGAAATACCTGAGATTGGGTAATTTACAAAGAGAAGAAATTTAATTGGCTCACGATTTTGCAGACTGTACAGGAAGCATGATGCTGACATCTGCTCGGCTTCTAGGGAGGTCTCAGGAGGCTTTTACTCATCGTGGGAGGTAAAGTGGGAACAGGCACATCATATGACAAGACCAAGAGCAAGAGAGAGATGGGGGAAATGCCACACACCTTTAAATACCTAGATCTTTCAAGAACTTACTCACTGCCATGAGGACAGGGCCAAGCCATGAAGGCTCTTCCTTCATGACCCAACACCTCCCACCAGGCCTCACCTCCTTCACTGGGGATCACAATTCAACATGACACTTACAGGGGTTAACATCCAAACTATGACACCTATTTACTAAAATTTAAATGATATTTTAGAAGGAAGTGAGACATGTACATTTGTTCGTTCATCAACCTAACCAAATAACCGGAATATGCCATTTTTCTTTCTCTTTTTTGAGAAATTATTTTTAAAAAATAGTAACAGCAAGCTGGAACAGCAACAACACAGCAATAAAAAGACAGAGAGAAATCCTAGTTGGGAAGTTTATTTTGTTTTCTAAAACCATGTTTTTTGTTTGTTTTGTTTCACTGAGTTTTAGTGTTTGCTTTACTGTAATGTATTTACTTCTTCAAAATATTGGTTATATTAGCTCTTGACAATCTTTCAAGATAAGCCAAATTGCAAACTTCATAGTACAAGATCTTTTCATCTTACCATCAAACAATAAAAGTTTCATGGGATCTGTTTGTAGGCCTTTTTAAGACTGAGTAAAGAACCTTGACACGTACTGTTAGACAGCATTATTGGTGTCTTAACTAATAGAAAACCTTAAGGAGACAAAAAATGTAAAAAATTCCTACAAGTATGAGTTGAGGGTTACAAATTATTTTTAACCTAAGAAAAACTGAATGAATTATTTCTAACTTAAGAGAAACTTAAGTACAGTATGCAAAATTCTTTGCAAAGAATTCCCCACTCGCCAAACAAAGAGTTACCCTCTGTCAATGGCCTGTCATCTGGAAGTTTTCTATATGACTTGGTCTGATTCTTTCAGTGATGCTAAAAATCAGAGTCTTGTAATGACTTTATTTTATTTTAATATTTACATTCTTATTTCTGATATGGTAAAGTGTCCTCTGCTTAATTTTTAAAATAAACATTTTTAATTCATTTCTTAAAATATATATTATCATATATATATATATATATATATATATTTTTTTTTTTTTTTTTTTTTTTTTTTTTGAGACGGAGTCTCGCTCTGTCGCCCAGGCTGGAGTGCAGTGGCGCGATCTCGGCTCACTGCAAGCTCCGCCTCCCGGGTTCAGGCCATTCTCCTGCCTCAGCCTCCCGAGTAGCTGGGACTACAGGCGCCCGCTACCACGCCCGGCTAATTTTTTGTATTTTTAGTAGAGACGGGGTTTCACCGTGTTAGCCAGGATGGTCTCGATCTCCTGACCTCGTGATCCGCCCGCCTCGGCCTCCCAAAGTGCTGGGATTACAGGCGTGAGCCACCGCGCCCGGCCTATTATCATATATATTTTTATCATTTTTTTCTTGACATATTTTTCTCTTTATATCTAAATGAAAATGTGCTTAAGGTTTTCAAAATTACTCATGGAATCTTTTTCTGTTAGCATAACACAAAGCCGTAATCTGATAGCTCGATGATCATATTTTGCTGTATTGCAATCAAGTAAACTATAGTTATTTCATGGGAATGATTTTGGTTTAATATTGAAATGAAGTCATTCTAAAACTTTAGAGCATTGACACAAAACGGATGGCATATTCAACTTGAATGATTTTAGGGAAGTTTAACAAAGAAACTAGTTGCAAGGTGCGGACAGAGTTAATAGACGGCACTAAGGAATAGTCCATTACTCTGGTGTTAGTATGAGTAGGGAGCCCTCATCACCTACTTTTATCAAATTTGGTGTGTCTGAATTTTTCAATGTACACACATAATCTGTATCTTCTAAACTTTCTTAAACATATATGACATTATACTTATCAAAATATTCTCCAATTTTTTGTGTGTGCACTTCACATCCAATATTGGGAATTCTAACTGCCATATATTATTTCTTGGTATATATTTACCAACATTTAAAACAATAAAAAATAAAGGGTTGGGAGGCCGAGGTCAGCGGATCACAAGGTCAGGAGATCGAGACCATCCTGGCTAACACGGTGAAACCTCGTCTCTACTAAAAATACAAAAAATTAGCTGGGTGTGGCGGTGGGTGCCTGTAGTCCTAGCTACTAGGGAGGTTGAGGCAGGAGAATGGTGTGAACCTGGGAGGCAGAGCTTGCAGTTAGCCGAGATTGCGCCACTGCACTCTAGCCTGGGAGACACAGCGAGACTCTGTCTCAAAATAAATAAATAAATAAATAAATAATAAAGGGTAAAGAAATGTGAAATAAAAATACATAAGAAGAAAGAACTAAATAAGTAAAATTAATGAATAAGTAAATAGTAAATAAAGAGAAAATGCTTTAAAGCTGTAAAAAAAAGTTTATTATAATAAGTGGATCTATTTCCAAATGACTGCATTAAAAAGTAACCCATTTGTATGAATAAAAACACTACATACTTTTGTTATATAACGTGATCGATGACATAATATTCTGAGTACTTATTAAACATTAGGAAATTTTATTGCTGATTTTACAAACGAAGTCTACATTTCTCCAAATAAATAAGGGGATACTTCTCAATTTTTCTTTCATTCATCCCAAGCAAGCACAGTTCAAAATATTGCTAGTTTCATAAGAACATCTGATTGGTGATTTGACTAAGTCATCACCTAGAAACTCGAGTCTGGAAGCTTTCCAATGAATGAAGCTCGTTTCTGATTCTCATCAGTGCTTAGTGTAATGAGTTTATGTTCTTCTCCTAGATTATTTCTATTGATTGCTCTATATATTTCTCTGAGCTAAAGAAACATCATATCTTACTTGTTTATATGTCCCTGCCTATTTCTTGTTTAATTTTATTATTTTTTTTCTGTGTGGTCCAAATCTGTCTAGTGTGAGACTGCTTTGCAGGTAGTGAAGGGAACCCTAGCTGGGCCAGGATAGCAGGCAACTCATGTCAGTTATTGGGTTCTGGGAGAATGAAAATGTAATGGAATTACCCAGCTCTCCCTCCACACCCTCTACCACTACTTCAGTAACAGACAGTAAGAAAGACTAGACAAATTCTTTTATTACATATTTATTGGGAACATAATGATTTTACTGAATATGTTCAGATAGCTCAGGTGAAGCCCAATAAACGTCAACTCTGAGAAGCCTGAATTTGAAATCACGAATATGAATTTTGAACTAAGAGTAGTTAAGGAAGCACAAGACATAGCAAAACAAAGGACAAATAACAAAATAAATTTAAGAACCACTCATCTGCCATAATTACATTTATCAGTATGTGAATATAATCTGCTTAGGCTTGTTGGGTGAACTTATGAATCCTAAAGAAAGATGCAATCTCAGTTAGTATTTCTACCCATAAGTGAAAACCTAGTATAGCAATTTTGTGAGGAATTTCTAGTATTTAAATTATACTTGGAATTATATGTCTGCATTTAGAACTAAGCCGCTTGCTTGTGAAGACAGGAATTTGATCATAAGTTATCTGTAAGGTTTATGTAAGTCCATACTTTATAAATGAGAAGACCAAATCAAAATGATGTTGCAGTCTCGGTTTATTTAGTTATGGTTTTATTGCTTGACTTTTTTACTTCCATGCAGTTCATTGATGACTTAGTTTTCTCCTCAGATGACTAAAGATAACTTAAAGTATCCCTAATAATCATTTGTGTCAGTTGTGAGTTTATTATTTCTCGGCTCTGAATTCACATTTCAACGTATGCTCTAAAACAGAATATTTTAAATAATTTTTCCTTTGATAAGAGCAGTAGAGGGTGCTTGAGGAATAGTGCAGTAGAAAGAGACTTCCTGTGTGAGCCGGGTGTCAGCAGGACTGGGGTGAGGATAGCTAGTAGAGCCTGCCCCAGTCACCTGCCCAGCCTTTGTCCCTCTGTGACATTGCAGCCTCTGTCTGGTGATTATCTTTGCACAGCACTCTCTGGAAACCGGAGCTCCCACAGACTGTCCGCTCTAAAGATCTCCGGCCCCACCAATTGCCGGGAATCCCTTGGATACACTTACTTAGAGTTGTTGATCCCCTACACCCTGCAGGTGGCCTTTCACTTGCCAAGGAACTCGGATCAGCTGTGGTCTGACCAAAATTGAGAACTTTCCTGGTATCCAGTGAACTGACCCACATTTTCTCCAATAAAGTCTGAACACCTTCCAAGTTTGTCCTTGAGTACTCTCCATCAGCCCTAAGATACCATACAGAGTTTCCTTACATCTTATCATTCCTTCTTTTTTTCTTAAAAACAGACAAACAAACAAAAGTTTATTGGTGACGTTAAAGAAAAAGACTGCCGGCGGGTGGCTGGAGCCGGGGTTACGTGGGCTGCCCCTCTCGGTCTTGCTGGTGCATCTCTGAGATCAGCCATTGCAGCTCGGCCGCGTGGCGCATGTGCATCATGATGACGCTCTCGTATTCCCTCACCGACAGCACTGAGCCCTTTGACAGTGCCGAGCGGCTGGGGCCCACGGTGCTCTGGGGCTGTCCCTCCAACCAGGAAATCTTCAGAGGGTTATCCACCAGGCCAACTTCATTCTGGACAGCCAGCTCCGCAGCCTTGGCAGTCGCAAACTCCACCACAGCAGTGCCTACCTTCTTACTGGAAAGCACCATGTTGAGAACCTCACCATACTTTTGCAAAAGCCATAGGAGGACGTCTTTGGAGTAGCCACCTTTTGACTCCCCCCAAGCCATCTTGCACTTCCATTTTAGCTTTAGTTTGGGGGTTCCTTGGCCTTTAGTATTTTGTCTTTCCTCTCAACCACTGGTCACGCTCCTGGTGTATCTGCTCCCGGATCAGCCTCTGCTGTTCCTCCAGCTGCCGGGAACCCTCTTCACTCAGGCATTTGATCTCTCGCTCTAGTGTCCTGGTGCTCAGGCTCTCCTCCAGCTCCTCCTCCTCTTCCTCCTCCTCCTTCCCCCTCCCCTTCCTCCTCCTCCTCCCCCCTCCCCTTCCTCCTCCTCCTCCCCCTCTCCCTCCCCTCTCTGCCTGGTGCTGCCGCTCCTGCTTCCGGGCCTCCAGATCAAGCTTCACTTTCTTCCTTTTCTCGTCTAGTTTCTGAGTCCTCTCTGCTGCCTGCTTCTTGGCTTTCCTGACCTTGTCATACGCAGCCCCGGCTGCAGCATCGGTCAGCACCTCCAAGGCCTGAGAATGCTGGTGGAAGAGTTCAGCTGCCAGTGGAAGAGTTCAGGGTAGCAGGAGGAGGCCTTCTGCCTATATGCCTTCTCCACCTCTTTGCCACCTTCTCCTCAATGTCTAGCAGCACGTACAGGTCCATCTGTAAGATCTTGCTCCTTGGTCACTGCCATGGTTCTGACCTGACGGATTCGTACTCCAGTTTTCTTTCTTTTCTTTTTTTTTTTTTTTAACCATACTTAATAGTGCTTTGTATCAAACATCCCTGCTAATCTACTGTGTGATGTTTATCTCCCAAATGAACCCAGACTGCCACATTAGTTTGATTTGGTCTTCTCATTCATAAAGTATGGAGATTTACATATTTCTTAAAGATAATTTATGAACAAATTCCTGTGTTCATAAGCAAGGCAAGTCATGAAAATGCATTGCAATATTTTAAAACAGCATTATTTACTTTTAGTTATGGATGATTTTAATAGCATACAGAATGAATGTGCATTTTCAGGAAAGAAGCATTCTAATTAAAATATTGCAGATGGGTTCCTGAAATAGGAGATAATGTTTAACTTAATGGGATTTTTTGAATATCTGTTCCATATCACGTGTTTGTGGATTTAAAATTTCTATTAATTTCCTGACGATTTTGACATTATCCTGTATTTAAAATTGGTGAGTGGGTGCAATTATACCTGACAGAAAAAAAATGAGGGAAAAAATATGTTTAAGAAAATCATTAAAAATATGTACATTTTATTGATAGTGTAAAATAGAAACCTTATTTAACATTTTAAAATTTTTCTCTCATCTTCACGAATACATTCAACAAGTTGAAAATAAGTTTCTAAGAATTGGTCTGTAATGGCCAGGCACGGTGGCTGAAGCTTGTAATCCCAGCACCTTGGGAGGTGGAGGCAGGCAGATCACCTGAGATCAGGAGTTCGAGACCAGCGTTATCAACATGGTGAAACCCCATCTCCACTAAAAATACAAAAATTAGCCAGATGTGGTGGCAGGCACCTGTAATCCCAGCTACTCAGGATGCTGAGGCAGGAGAATCGCTTGAACCTGGGAGGCTAGGTTGCAGTGAGCCGAGATCGCCCCATTGCACTCCAGCCTGGGAGACAGAGTGAGATTGTGTCTCAAAAAAAAAAAAAAAAAAAAAAAAAAAAAAAAAAGAATTGGTATGTACTGCATTTACACATTTTAAAAATTGAGTATAGAAGGTTTGGGATCATGTGTATTATTCAGATTACATCAGAAGTACTAAAGATTCAAGCAAAAAATGCACTCATTCAGGAAAACCCAATTTATAGATGCTTGAGCTGAGAAATTCCAAGAGAAGGTTATAAGGCTATTAATCATATTTGAGGCCTACAAAGTTTAGTTCTACTTGTGTTTAATGATGTGTCTTAGTAATATAATGTATTAGAAAACAGCCCTAAATATGATCTCTATATAGGGTAATCATTTTCCATCCTTTCTCTTTGTGAAAACAGATGAAAGGTTTTTGGATTTGGGGTTATTTTGATTTTACTTATTTAGGGGCACACTTTACCATTGCTCTACTGAACTTCGATTTGAGGAAAATTAATTTAACCAGTCTTGTCAGAAACAATAGGATTTGCTAGTTTTCTGAAGGGACAGTTCGCTATAGAGACCAAAAATAACTGGCAATGTGGATCTACCCCAGTGATGCTTTAGTGATCATTACAGATTGATTTGCTGGGCTCTCTTTTTATGGCCTGTTTTTCTATTTTGGCTCAGCCTAGGAAAGCTGGTGTCCGGTGAATAATATAAATGTTATTTAAAATGTACACCTCATAATATCCCTAGTACTCTTAGGTTTATAAGGGGCATGCACATATATCATTTCAATTAATCCTTACAAAATAAACCATTAAGTCAATAAAAACAGACACTTTCACAGTATAAAATTTTCAGACAGGGAAGTTAACATTTATCTTTCCTTGGACACATTTGGATGCATTATTAAAATACAAATTTTGCATGAAATGTATCACTTAATTTTTCCAGCTCACATGATGTTACTTTGAATCTGAATATTGCAAGCCCAAAACGTAAAAAGATGAAAAAGTTTCTGTAGATGCAGAAAATATGTGCATAGCTTAACCAGGGTCCAATCCAGCCCTATCTACATCTAAGATTCATGTATTTCCACCGTACCTTAACAGCTCTTCTCCCTTCCTTCCTTCCAACAATGATTTATTTGGCATAAAATAAATGAAAGTGATATACTTTTTGCTGTCCATACACCCAAGTGTAAGATTTAGTTCTTGTACTAAGAGACATGTTTCACAGATTTCAAATAAATAATTATTATGCAAACTCAGGGCTTTTCAAATTGATCCAGTTATTTCCCCTTTATTTTGTTATAGCCTCTCAATTTTGAATATTGATTTGCTCACATATGTGAACAAATTCCATCCCAATAAAGATGGAGAGCAGAAAACAAACTTCTAGCCCCCAAACTCTCATTTTAAAACCTGTTTTATATCGTTTGTTAGTTTAATGTTGTTGCTATTGTTGTTATTTTGCTGCTCAGAGAACTCATGGTTAAAATTTATCTATACTAGGGGCTTATAGTGTGTCAAATGTGTCCTAATAAACTAGCAGTTAAGGAGAGTTAAAGGACTTTATGATAACAAAGCATTATTACATTTTTAAAATTGAAATATAAAATATGTACACAAATTATAAGTGTATAACTTGATCAATTTATACAAAATTAACAATCCTATAGAATTTTCTTTAGTTTAAGATGCAAAACATTAGAAGCATCCTAAAAACCCCAGGAGGAAGGAGGTAATCATTAAGATATAGCATGAGATAGGATTCTGGTTAGTTTAAGTTGTTCTATTTCCTGATTTTTCTATAAATTACATGAGTTCACATTTTGATAATTCATTGAGATTTATATTTTAATTAATTGTAAATAATTATCTTTATGTGTTACATTTCACACTAAACACATGTTTAAAAAGAACAAACCAATGTATAGTGTTAAATATTTTCATTATGTAAAACTTTTTTTGAGAAAATGTGCTTTGATATGAATTTTGGTTATTTGTCAAGAATCTTGATTTTATGCACCAAAATTTGCTAAGATATGTACTCTGCTTACTTCTTGATATCATGTAGCATTGTCAGACGTCATCTTTGGTCTACAAATCTACACATGTATAAAAATTTTCATTCCATCTTATTCAAGTGCATATTCTTATATGTATTTATTCAAGTATATATATATATAATATATAATCTCACTTTTCTACAAATCATGGTTTGGAAATTCTATATTTTATTTGCCAAATTTTTTGTTTATTTTAAAAAGAAAAAATATACAGCTTTTTCTTTTACCACAATATTTTCTCTACTTTGCTTTATTTACATTGCATGAATTACAAATAAAAGTGTCTGCAATGACAAACATCTCCACAGCTAGACATTTCAACACAAGCTTTTTCCTTTGGTTATAACTGCAGATAGAAAAACTAAATGAATGCTACCTTCCTCAACTCTTCTGTGAAAATAATAATATTTTTGTCAGTATTTAACTCTTACTATTTGGAATAACATGCACAACGTTAACTCTTATATATAAATTTCCTCTCCATCATCCTTATGTGATTTCACCTCTTTCTATGCCTTTATGTTCTTTTCTACTGATCCACTGTGCATTCTTTTCTCACTGTTTTTAGTGTTCTAAATTTTCTGACTTTATTGGAGAAGTGGGAAGAGCTCGATGGATATTATTAATTTATATAAACTTATTTTTCTTGAATTAATTTGATATTATGAAACATCTGGATTAGTGACTATTATTTTTATACTCATCTAAACAACTGATATGTTAAAGACAAAAGTCATTCTTACATATGTGGAGAGAATAGGATACCAAGAACTCCAGACAGACCATTCAAATTTGCTTTCAATGCTAATGAATTCTATGTGCTTTCCAACGGTAAAATCTTCCCTTTACACAGGTAATTTTTAAAATCACCTTTATATGGGTTGTGCAGATATGCCAATAGACATAAAAACAAAAAATATTATTTATCCTAATAATCTTGAATTAACCATAAATTTTCTCATATGATTTTAGATATATTCAAAAATATGATAAATGTGAAAGAGATAAAAATTTAAGTTTAAGGCCTGTAAATGATGAGAATATTGTGTCAATGACCCTTATGTGTTTCCCCCACCCCCCCTTCAAAAAAAAATCTTTCTGAGACAGGGTCTTTCTTGCATAGGCTGGAGTGCAGTGGCACAGTGATAATCCACTGCAGCCTTGAACTCCTGGGCTCTAGCAATCCTCTCACCTAAGCCTCTTTAGTATCTAGCACTATAGATGCACACCACACACCCCGCTATTTGTTCATTTATTTATTTATTTTGAGATGGAGTCTCACTCTGTCACCCAGGCTGAAGTGCAGTGGCATAATCTTGGCTCACTGCAACCTCCATCTCCTGGGTTCAAGCAATTCTCCTGCCTCAGCCTCCCGAGCAGCTGGGATTACAGGTGCCCACCACCACCCCCAGCTAACTTTTTGTATTTTTAATAGAGATGGGGTTTCACCATGTTGGCCAGGCTGGTCTTGAACTCCTGACCTCAAATGATCCACCCACCTCAGCCTCCCAAAGTGCTGAGATTACAGGCATGAGCCACCATGCTGGGCACACCCAGCTAATTTCTAAAATATTTTTGGTAGCCACCAGTTCTCACTGTTCCCCAGGTTGGCCTCAAACTCCTGGGCTCAAGCCGTCTTCCTGCCTCAGCCTCCCAAAGTGCTTGTATTACAGGATGAGCCACTGCACCATCTGCCTATGTTTTACACCTCCCTGTTTCCATGCTCTTTGCCACTTCACTTGGATTTGCCCATTGCTTGACTCCGGGTTTGGTCATGTGATTTGCTTTGATCAATTGAATGTTAGCCAATATCATGCAAATAGGAGTTTGAAATGTGCCCATATGATTGGGTTTTTCTCCTCTCTCATTCTTCTATTAATACCACAAGGGCATACCCAGACTAGTCTACTGGAGGGTAAGAAATGTGAAGTATATCTGAGTTGCTCTAGTCATCCCAGGTGTGCACAGCCTTGATAAGCAAATAGGCTAGTTAATCCCCAGACACATAAATGGGCCTAGCCAAGAACAACGAAGTCACCAACTGACCCAAAGACAATTGGTGAAGTGATTGAAATTGAACATTGCTTATTTGTATCATGCTTTTTCTAGAGTTATTTAAATTTTAAGGTATGTTTTTGTGAAACCTTAATACAAATAATGATTTAATTTAAATTTAAGGTTTTTAAGATGTTTTTACAAAACTGCATCTGTTCTAATTAATATGCTTGCAAATTAAAAATAAATTTAAATAAAAAGCAATTTTATCACCATTGGGTAATTTAAAAATTCATATTTAATACGAACACTTCCATGTAAATTTTAACTGCAGTGTGCACTTCATGATAGCAGCAGCTGCTTACTGACGGGTTTTTAGTTCTCAGCTATTTTGAGGGCTAAACGCCAGTGGGGTCTTTGTCGGTGTCCATACCTATTAATAATTGCTGACAAATAACCAACACCCCAAGAGCAAGTTTCCTGTTGACAACTTGTGAAAAACAAACATATGGTAACTTTGACATTATCTTAATTTTTTTACAATGTATATTTCACTGGATATCAAAGAAGGTATCGTCTGTTTCAGTAAAGTACATGTGATTTTGGCAGAGAGTATGAAGAATTTTTCTTAATGTACTTTTTTGTGGTTGTTGTTTAAATATGGCTTTTTGAGGTGAAGAAAGTGCATCTGGAAAACACTAGATAAGCTCAAGTGTGACACCAAAGTAAAGAGATTCTGTTAGCAAAATAGGCTTTTTGTAGAACTTTAAAAAAATGGTATCTTCGAGTGTGTGTGTTTATTCATAGCATTTTCCTCTGCTGTTTCTTTATCAAAGGTAGTGGTGCCTAACGTAGCAATGTGAATGATCAGAATAGAAGCCTCTAGGATACGAAACATAAAAGGACTTTTTCTACTGCTTCCCCACTCTCCACAAGATACCAGCCATAATACAGTATGGCCAAGATAGTAAATCACTTTTAAAACCCAGAAACTTCTTCTTTGGAATGGTACGTCCTTATGAAATCACACAGGAGGGTTCCGTGTAGACATAGGCTTCTTAGAATAAATGAGATTAGTTTTCTTATGAAGGGTGGCCATAACTCATAGATTTTTATTCTCTCAAGAAAATTGTATATTGTTATATTTTGGATAGCAAAATAAAAGTTGAATTATCTCTCCACTTAGAATATAAAAAGTTGCCATTGACCGTCACTTCACTCAAAAAAAAGTATATGTGTGTGTAAATATATACACACACATATATACACATATGTACTTTTTTTAGAGAGCGAGAGAGAGACTTAGATCTACCCATATCAATAAGAAATATGCTATGAGGATATTAACGACAGAAAGTAGACTTTAAGACATCTAGGAAAACAAAGAAAAATGTATTGACAAAATAAGCTATTAATCAGATAGCATAGCAATCTTACATGTGCATACTTTTAAAAGAAGAATTTTATAATGTATGAAGAAAACACAGAGAATCGAAGAGAGACAAACTCATGATCATAATTGAGGACTTTAATTTCTGTTTCTCAGTAATTTTTAAAACAATTAGATAAAAACTGACAACTAATCTACTTGACCTTATTAACATTTATAGAACACTCTATCTAGTAACAATACATATTTATTTGAAATATATGGAACATTACATATATACTAAATAATGAATCTGGTCTTTCCCTCTCTGTATATATATATATACACATTTTTTAAAATTAAATTTGTAGTCAATATTTTTGTTACTATGGCTCTGTAAACATTTTTTTCCACTACTGAACTACCTAGTACCATGATAACTTTTTTATTTTTTATTTTATTATATTTTTCCATAAGTTATTGGGGTACAGGTGGTATTTGGTTACATGAGTACATGAGTAAGTTCTTTAGTGGTGATTTGTGAGATTTTGATGCACTCATCACCCCAGCAGTATACACTGCACCATATTTGTAGTCTTTTATCTCTTTTTATCTCTTGCCCCACTTCCATCCTTCCCCAAAGTCCATTGTATTATTCTTACGCCTTTGCGTCCTCATAGCTTAGCTCCACATATCAGTGAGAACATATGATGTTTGGTTTTCCATTCTTGAGTTACTTCACTTAAAATAGTAGTCTCCAGTCTCATCCAGGTCACAGCAAATGCTGTTAATTCATTCCTTTTAATGGCTGCATAGTATCCCATCAAACATATACATATATATATACACACACACAAACATATACATATATGTATACATATATATGTATGATGGAATACTATGCAGCCGTTATATATGTATATATATACACACAGACACACCACAGTTTATCCACTCGATGATTGATGGGCATTTGGGTTGGTTCCACAATTTTGCAATTGTGAATCATGTTGCTGTAAACATGCATGTTCAAGTATCTTTTTCTAATACTGACTTCTTTTCCTCTGGATGGATACTGAGTAGTGGGACTGCTAGATCAAATGGTAGATCTACTTTTAGTTCTTTAAGAAATCTCCACGCTGTTTTCCATAGTGGCTGTACTAGTTTGCATTCCCACCAGCAGTGTAGAACTGTTCCCTTTTAGCCACATCCACCACCACATCTACTGTTTTTTGATTTTTTTATTATGACCATTCTTGCAGGAGTAAGGTGGTACCCCATTGTGGTTTTGATTTGCATTTCCCTGATCATTAGTGATGTTGAGCATCTTTTCATATGTTTGTCGACCATTTGTATATCTTCTTTTGAGAACTGTCTATTCATGTCCTTAGCCCAGTTTTTGATGGGATTATTTTTTTCTTACTGACTTGTTTCAGTTCGTTATAGATTCTGGATATTAGTCTTCTGTCAAAAGTATAGATTGTGAAGATTTTCTTCCACTCTGTGGGTTGTCTGTTTACTCTGCTGACTGTTCCTTTTGCAGTGCAAAAGCTCTTTAGTTTAATTAGGCCCCAGCTGTTTATCTTTATTTTTATTGAATTTGCTTATGGGTCATTGGTCATGAAATCCTTGAATATGCCAATGTCTAAAAGTATTTTTCCAAAGTTATCTTCTAGAACTTTTACAGTTTTAGGTCTTAGGTTTAAGTCCTTAATTCATCTGGAGTTGATTTTTGTATAAGGTGAAAGATGAGGATCCAGTTTCATTCTCCTACATGTGGCTAGCCAATTATCGCAGCACCATTTGTTTAAAAGGGTGTCTTTCCCCACTTTATATTTTTCTTTGCTTTGTCGAAGATCAGTTGTCTGTAAGTATTCGGGTTTATTTCTGGGTTCTCTATTCTGTTCCATTGGTCTATGTGCCTATTTTCATACCAGTACCATGCTGTTTTGGTGACTATGGCCTTATAGTATAGTTTGAAATCAGGTAGTGTGATGCTTCCAGATTTTCTCTTTTTGCTTAGTCTTGCTTTGGCTATGTGGGCTCTTTTTTGATTCCATATGAATTTTGGAATTGTTTTTTCTAATTCTGTGAGGAATGATGGTGGTATTCTGATGGGGATTGCACTAAATTTGTAGATTACTTTTGGCAGTATGATTATTTTCACAAAATTGATTCTACCCATCCATGAGCATGGGATGTGTTCCCATTTGTATACGTTGTCTATGATTTCTTTCAGCAATGTTTTGTAGTTTTCCTTTTAGAGGTCTTTTGACTCCTTTGATAGGTATATTCCTAAGTATTTTTTTTTTGTCAGCTATTGTAAAACGGGTTGAGTTCTTGATTTTATTATCTGCTTGGTCGCTGTTGGTGTATAGAAGAGCTACTGATTTATGTATATTGTATCAGGAAACTGCCAAATTCTTTTATCAGTTCTAGGAGCTTTCTGCAGGAGTCCTTACGGTTTTCAAGGTAAATGATCATATCATCAGCAAACAGTGACAGTTTGACTTCCTCTTTACTGACTTGGATGCCCTTTCTTTCTTTCTCTTGCCTGATTGCCCTGGCTAGGACTTCCAGTATTATGTTGAAGAAGAGTGGTGAAAGTGGGCATCCTTGTCTTGTTCCAGCTCTCAGAGGGAATGCTTTCAACTTTTCCTCATTCAGTATTATTTTGGCTGTGGGTTTGTCATATATGGCTTTTATTACATTAAGGTATGTCCCTTGTATGCCGATTTTGTTGAAAATTTTAATCATAAAGTGTTGCTGGATTTTGTCTAGTGCTTTTTCTGCATATATTGACATGATCATGTGATTTTTGTTTTAAATTCTGTTTACGTGGTATATCACAGTTATTGAGCTGCATGTGTTAAACCATCCCTGCACTCCTCGTATGAACCACACTTGATCATGGTGGATTATCTTTTTGATATGTTGCTTGATTCAGTTAGCTAGTATTTTGTTAAGGATTTTAGCATCTGTGTTCATCAAGGATATTGGTCTGTAGTGGTTTTTTTTGGTTATGTCCTTTCTTGTTTTTGGTATTAGGGTGATGCTGGCTTCATAGAATGAATTAGGGAGTGTTCCTTCTTTCTCTAACTTGTGCAATAGTGTCAAAAGGATTGATGCCAATTCTTCTTTGAATGTCAGGTAGAATTCTGCTGTGAATCCATCTAGTCCTGGACTTTTTTGTGCTGGTAATTTTTAAATTACCATTTCAATCTCAGTGCTTGTTATTGGTCTGTTCAGGGTATCTAATTTCTTCCTGATTTAAGCTGGGAGGATTGTATTTTTCCAGAAATTTATCTATCTCTTCTAGGTTTTCTAGTTTATGTGTGTAAAGGTGTTCATAGTAGCCTTGAGTGATCTTTTGTATTTCAACAGTGTCAGTTGTAATATCTCCTGTTTCATTTCTTAGCGAGGTGATTTGGATTTTCACACTTCTTTTCTTGGTTAATCTTGCTAATGGTCTATCAATTTTATTTATCTTTTCAAAGAACTAGCTTTTTTTTTCATTTATCTTTTGTATTGTTTTTGTTGTTGTTGTTTCAATTTCATTTAGTTCTGCTTGATCGTGGTTACTTCCTTTCTTCTGCTGGGTTTGGGTTTGGTTTGTTTTTGTTTCTCTAGTTCTTTGAGGTGTGATCTTAGATTGTCTATTTGCAATCTTTCAGACTTTTTGATGTAGGCATTTAAGTCTATGAACTTTCCTGTTAGCACTGCCTTTGCTGTATCCCAGAGGTCATTATTGTCCTTATTGTCATTCAGTTCAAATAATTTTTTTAATTCCATCTTCATTTTGTTTTTGACCCAATGCTCATTCAGGAGCAGGTTATTTAATTTCCATGCATTTCCATGGTTTTGAAGGTTCCTTCTGGAGTTTATTTCCAGTTTTATTCCACTGTGGTCTGAGAGAGTGCTTGATATAATTTCAATTTTCTTAAATTTATTGAGGCTTGTTTTATGGCCTATCATATGGTCTATCTTTGAGAAAGTTTCATTCACTGTTGAATAGAATGTGTATTCTGTGGTTGGTTGTTGGATTAAATGTTCTGTATGTATTGTTAAGTCCATTTGTCCCAAGGAATAGTTTAAATCCATTGTTTCTTTGTTGAATTTCTTGATGACCTGTCTAGTGCTGTCAGTGGAGTATTGAAGTCCCCCACTATTATTATGTTGCTGTCCATCTCATTTCTTAGATTTATTAGTAATTGTTTTATAAATTTGGGAGCAGCAGTGTTAGATGCATATATGCTTAGGACTGTGATATTTTCCTGTTGGATAAGGCCTTTTACCATTATATAATGTCTCTCTTTGTCTCTTTTAACTGATGTTGCTTTAAAGTTTGTTTTGCCTTATATAGGAATAGCTACCCCTGCTCACTTTTGGTGTCCATTTGCATGAAAAGTCTTTTTCCACCCCTTTACTTTAAGTTTCTGTGTGTCCTTATGTGTTAGGTGAGTTTCTTGAAGGCAGCAGATAGTTGGTTATTGAGTTCTTATCCATTCTGCAGTTCTCTATCATTTAAGTGGAGCATTTAGGCCATTTACACTCAACGTTAGTATTGAAATGTGAGGTACCGTTGCTTTCATCTTACTCTTCGTTGCCTGTGTATTTTGTGTTTTGTTTTGTTTTTTGTTTTTGTTTTTTAACTTGTATTTTTGTTTTATAGGTCCTGTGTGATATATGCTTTAAAGAAGTTCTGTTTTCATATGTTTCCAGGATTCATTTCAAGATTTAGAGCTCCTTTTAGCAGTTCTTATAGTGGTGGCTTGGTAATCGTGAATTCTCTCAGCCTTTGCTTGTCTGAAAATGACTGTATCGTTTCATCATATTTGATGCTTAGTTTTCCTGGATACAAAATTATTAACTGATAAGTATTTTATTTGAGGAGGCTGAAGATAGGTCCCCAGTCCCTTCTAGTTTGTAGGGTTTGTGCTGAGAAATCTGCTGTTAATCTGATAGGTTTTCCTTTATAGGTTACCTGGTGCTTCTGTCTCACAGCTCTTAAGATTCTTTCCTTCATCTTAACTTTGGATAACCTGATGACAATGTGCCTAGGAGAAGACCTTTTTGCAAAGAATTCCCAGGTATTTTTGTGCTTCTTGGATGTCTAGGTCTTTCACAAGGCCTGGGAAATTTTCCTTGATTATTCCCCCAACTATATTTTCCAGGCTTTTGGAATTCTCTTCTTCCTCAGGTACACCAATTATTTTTAAGTTTGGCTGTTTAACATAATCCCAGACTTCTTGGAGGATTTGTTCATATTTTCTTATTCTTTCTTCTTTGTCTTTGTTGGATTGGGTTAATTTGAAGACTTTGTCTTCGGGTTCCGAATTTCTTTTTTCTACTTGTTCAATTCTGTTGCTGAGACTTTCCATAGCATTTCGCATTGCTAAAATTGTGTCCAAAGTTTTCTGAATTTTTTGTTGTTTTTTCTTTAAGCTATCTATTTCCTTGACTATTTCTCCCTTCACTTCTTGTATCATTTCTTGAATTTTCTTGCATTGGATTTCACCTTTCTCTGGCCCCTCCCTCATTAGCTTAATAACTAACCTTGTGAATTCTTTTTCAGGTAAATCAGGGATTTCTTCTTGGTTTGGATCCATTGCTGATAAACTAGTGTGATTTTGGGGGGTTGTTGAAAAGCCTTGTTTTGTCATATTACCAGGGTTGGTTTTCTGGTTCCTTCTCATTTGGGTAGTCTCTGTCAGAGGGAAGGTCTAGGTCTGAAGGCTGTTGTTCAGATCCTTTTGTCCCACGGTGTGTTCCCTTGATGTAGTACTCTTCCCTTATTCCTATATACCCTTTGTCTTCTGCTACCAGGGTGGGTAGGGATGGACCGTTAGGTGGGGGTGGGGCTAGGCATGTCTGAGCTCAGAATCTCCTTGGGCAGGTCTTGCTGGGGCTGCTGTGGGGGATGGTGGTGAGAGTCCCAGGTCACTGGAGTTGTGTACTTGGGAGGATTATGGCTGCCTCTGCTGAGTCATGAAGATTTTCAGGCAAGTGGGGGAAAGCCGGCAGTCACAGACCACACTCAGCTCCCACACAAACTGAAGGGATGGTCTCATTCCCACCGTGCCTGAAGAGATGGTCTCATTCCCACCGTGCCTGAAGAGATGGTCTCATTCCCACCATGCCTCCCCAAGAGCCCAGAGTCCATTTCCAGGCTGAGGGCAAGACTGGCTTGAAAACTTGCCTAGGGCTATCCACCTCCCAGCTGCTAAATAAAAGGGCTTTAGTTCTTCCCCCGCCTTGAAGTCTGCCCAGCCCTCAGTTCTGGCCAGGAGGGTTCTTGCCCCATTCAAGTTGTTACAAAGTTCAGCTAGAGAATTCCTTCTCCCTCTGGAGTTTTACCTCCTGCTCCTCTGGCCACCCTCTCGATGGATCCCTGTAGTGCCAGGTAGGAATAGGCTGCTTGGGGACCAAGCGAGCTCCCAGGGCCTTTCTGCTGCTTCCTCTACCGTTGTATTTCACTTGGCTCTCTAACTTGACTCAGCTCCAGGTAAAGTCAGAAATGTCTCCCACAAACAGACCTTCAACCTCTCCAGAAGGGGTGTGTGTTCCTTTCCGGAGAGGAAGATCTGCTTTTCCCACTTCCACAGTTGGGATACTTACAATATTTGGGGTGTCTCCCGGGTCCTGCAGGAGCAGTCTGCTTCCTTCAGTTGGTCTGTAGGTCCTCTCAGGGTTGCTGGTTTGCTCTTGCAGTTGATCTGAGGTAAAATTCACAATGCAAGCCTTCACATTCTGCTCTGTCCAGAGCTGCAATCTAGTCCTGCCTCCCATCTGCCATAATCCCCCTTTTCTTTTCAATATGTACTAAGGACTGAAATAAAACAGCATATTCTCTGATCATAATTAAGACATCAATAAATATACAAAATTTTTTAAACAGTAAGAAATTAAGCAAAATAACTATGAATATCCTATATGTCAAAGAATAAATCACAAGAGGGATTATAGGATATTATTAATTCCATAATAATCAAACCACATCCTACAAAAACCTGCAAAATTCAACAAAGCAGTAATTTGAGTGAAATTAACAGTTTATACTATACAAAAATAAAAGATCTAAAATCAATGATAGAAGCTTTTAACTTAAGAAAAACAAAATAAACCCAAAATAAGTAGAGGAAATAAAATTTTATAAAAAGGACTAAATAATTGAACCATAAAATTAACAATGAAGGAAAATTTCAAAGTCTAAAGTTGGTTCTTTAAAAAGATTAGTAAAATTGGTGAAGCTTTAGCAAGATTGATCATGAAAAAGATAAAGGTAAAAATAAATTACCAACACTAGCTATAAAATAAGAATTGATATAGTTCATAAAAGGATAATGATGGGATAATATGAGCAACTACTAATTAAATAAAACAGTAAAATAAAGTTTAAAAATCTTATCAAAACTAATGCTAAAAGAACAAAACTAAATATCTAAATAGCTGTATAGCTATTAAATATATTGAACAGATGATGTAAAAAAAAAATACTTATTACAAAGAAAAACCCAGAATCGTATTGATTCATTGGTAAAGTCTATAAAATACTTGAGGAAAAATAATACCAAAATTACATAAATCTTCCAAAACATGGAAGAGGATGATACACTTCTTACGCTGTTTTGTAAGGCCAGCATAACCTCAATACCAAAAGGTTAGCCATTTTAAACTATGAAAGAAAAACAATACAGGCCAATATCTCTTTTGAATTTAGACACAAATACTGTCAATAAAGTATAATCAAATTCTATACAGCAATATACAAAGAAGATAATATATCATGGTGCTCATGTAGGGTTTTCCTAGGAATAAATATTTTAAAAATCAAAGTCAATAGTGGTAATTTGCCACATTAAGAGAAATAAAGAGAAAAATCATTATTATGTCAACAAAAAAAGGTTTTAAAAATATACGTCCATTCCTGATTGGAAAATTTTATATATATAAACATATATATTTATATCTATATCTATGTCTATCTATATATATATCTGTGTATATATCTATATATATATCCATAACCCAATAATACAAGGAAGCTTTCCTAATATGATATTGGACATTCATGACAGACCTACAAGAAAAATTCTAAACAATATAGGAATGTAAATTATCTCCATTTCCATGTATGATTATACCACAAGTGCTAGCCTCTACAATAAGGGAAAAAAAATTAAAATATATAGGTTGAAAATATGTAAAAGCCCATTACTTAAAATAAACATTATTATGTATAAGAAAACCTTAGATCAGCTGGGCGCTATGGCTCACGCCTGAAATCCCAGCACTTTGGGAGGCTGAGGTGGGCGGATCAACTGAGATTGGGAGTTTGAGACCAGCCTGGCCAATATGGAGAAACCCCATATCTACTAAAAATACAAAACTAGCCTGTTGTGGTGGCACATGCCTGTAATCCCAGCTACTTGGGAGGCTGAGGCAGAAGAATTGCTTGAACCTGGGAGGCAGAGGTTGCAGTGAGCCAAGATGGTGCCACTGCACTCCAGCCTGGGCAACAAGAGCAAAACTCCATCTCAAAAAAAAAAAGAAAGAAAGAAAAGAAAGGAAAACCTTACGGTTCAACGAGAAAAAAAAAAAAAAACCCTACCAGAATTAATAAATGTATTTAGCAAAGTTGCCATGTGCAGGTTATTATATAAAAACAATGAATTCTTTAGCAATAAATCAATATAAATAAAGAAATATAAATTACCTGATGTTAAATATAATGACAAATTTCTAAGATCTTTTCACCAAAACTACAAAACATTACTGATAAAAATTAAAGAGCTAAAGAATTAAAAAGGTAAATAATATATATATATCATGATTATTGAGACTGGGATACTGAATATTATTATTATGTTCATTCTCATCAGCTTAGCCTTCTTTTGTGGAAATTGGTATGCTGATTTTAAAACTATGTGAAAATGTAATGGATATAGATTAGCCAAAATAACCTTGTAAAAGAGAAACAACACAGTGGACTTTTACTATCTGACTTCAAGAATACAAGCTTTGTTGCTATAGTCAATATTGGTATACGGATTAAAAAAGAAGGGAACAAAAAGATAATCCAAAAATGATGTGTGCATTTATAATCAATTGAATGTTGACCTAGTCAATGTGAAGGAGATATATCTTTTCAATAAATGGTTCTGGAACAACTGGATATATTAGTCAAGGTATTTTTAAGAAACTTTTTATTATTTTTATATAAACTCTTATATCACAGCTCAAAAAATCAGTTTAAGATGAGTTTTAGACCTAACTATAAGCACTACCCATAAAACTTCTAGAAGAACAAAGATTACCATTATGGCTAAGGTTAAGCAGAAATGCATTTGAAAAAAAGAAAACTATAAAAGAAAAAAATGATAATTTGACTTAATATAAAATAAACATTTGTTCTCATCTAAATAGAAAATCAGAAGAAAAGCCACAGACTACAGGAGGGAAAACACTTAAAAAGCATATATATGGCAATTCACTAACATCAAGAATACATAAAATGTACACAAGTCAATAGTAAAAATATAAATAAGCCAATTAAAATTGGCACAAACTTTAAAAAGCAACTTTAAGTAGGAATAAATTTAAAAAGCATGTGAAAATGTATGATGTCACTTTGAATTGAGAAAATGCAAGTTAAAACATTATTGATATACATTCTTTTCCCACTAGAATGACTACAGGCAAATTGAAAAATTCTGACAAAGGTGTGGAGCCACAGGGAGTTTCATACATTGCTGGTTAAAATAGAAAATGCATAACCACATTGCAGGACTGTCGGAGTGTTTCCTGACTAGGTAAATATTTCACTACTAGGAATCTACCTGAAATAAATAAAAACATATGAACTCAGAAAGACATACAAAAATGTTCATAACAGCCTTATTTATAATAATTATGTAAACAAGGCAACTCTCCATTAAGAGGAGAATGAATAAACACACTGTTACATTCATACAATTAAAGACTCAAAAATTAAGAGGAAGTAATTACTGATAGACCTAGTGACAAATGGATTTTAAAACATTATGAGCAAGAAGAGCCATACAGACTTACAAAATGCGTTGTACTAGTTCATGTATAACACTTCTAAGAATAATCAGGCAAAAGTGATCTATGGTGAGCGTGTCCATCCACAAACAAGCACAAATCTACTAGAATTTTTTAAAGTACAATATTTGTGAAGTCTTTATGCATATATGAGAGTACAAACATTTCTTAGTTTTCTACCAAAACTCATTTTAATGGATGATTGACAAATACTTTCAGGTCATAAAAGAGGACTTTTGCTGACAGTGTTCTGAAATCCGGTCTTTGTGCACATTGTTTTGCTGCATATTTTAATGCTTTACAGTGAGATGTATGAAATAGTAATCTAAATATTCTCTCCCTCTATTCTCTACAGTGCTGCCACAGACAGTGTTATATGTCACATCCAAGGGGTGTTGTTAGGTAACAACAGATGTTGTTCAACACTTTTATCCATTTGAGAAGATTACCATTGCTGTACTGGAGGCATATAATGTTCTCATAAAGTTAACTAGTTAAAAAATGTGTCATCTTTATTTCAAGGTGACCATTCATTATGTTCTTCCAAATCTTTAAGGAAAGCTAGATATAAACTTCAGCTGTGACTAACACCAAACAGAATTCTTTGACATCTGAGCCAGCTGTTCCTCCATTTGAACAATGTTTAATTTCTGAACTGATGAAAAAATTTTATCTTTAAATGAAGCAATGACTTTGTATTTGACTATCTCTTTTTTTTAAATTAAGGCAGTGCATAGTGGCAGCTTATTTATTTATTTTTAATATACATTAAGTTCTGGGATACATGTGCAGAATAGGCAGGTTTGTTACATAGGTATACTTGTGCCATGGTGGTTTGCTGCACCTATCAACCCGTCATCGACATTAGGTATTTCTCCTAATGCTATTCCTCCCCTTGCCCCCCACCACCCGCAGGCCCCAGTATGTAATGTTCCCTTATCTGTGCCAATATATTCTCATTGCTCAACTCCCACTTATGAGTGAGTACATGCAGTGTTTGGTTTTCTGTTCCTGTGTTATTTTGCTGAGAATGATGGTTTCCAGCTTCATCCATGTCCCTGCAAAGGACATGAAATAATTCTTTTTTGATGGCTACATAGTATTCCATGGTGTATATGTGCCACATTTTCTTTATCCAGTCTAACATTGATGGGAATTTGGGTTGGTTTCAAGTCTTTGATATTGTGAATAATGTTGCAATAACATTATGTGTGCATGTGTCTTTATAGTAGAATGATTTATAATCTTTTGGGTATATACCCAGTAATGGGATTGCTGGATCAAATGGTATTTCTGGTTCTAGGTCCTTAAGGAATCACCACAGTCTTTTCCACAATGGCTGAACTAATTTACACTCCCACCAACAGTGTAAAATCATTCCTATTTCTCCACATTCTCTCCAGCATCTGTTGTTTCCTGATTTTTTTAATGATCACCATTCTAACTGGCATGAGATAGTATCTCACTGTGGTTTTGATTTGCATTTCTCTAATGACTAGTGATGATGAGCTTTTTTTCATATATTTGTTGGCTGCATAAATGTCTTCTTTTGAAAAGTGTCTGTTCATATCCCTCACGCACTTTTTGATGGGGTGGTTTTTTCTTGTAAATTTGTTTAAGTTCATTGTAGATTCTGGATATTAGCCCTTTGTTAGATGAATAGATTGCAAAAATTATTCCTTAGAAGAAAAACTAACAAACAGAAAGCAATAGCATCAACGTCAATAAAAAAGACGACCACGCAAAAACTCCTTCCAAAGGTCACCAACAGCAAAGACCAAAGGTAGGTAAATACAGAGAGATGAGAAAAAAAAAAAAACAGCGCAAAAAGGCTGAAAATTCCAAAAACCTGAGTGCCTCTTCTTCTCCAAAGGATCACAACTCTCCGCCAGCAAGGGAACAAAACTAGATGAAGAATGAGTTTGATGAATTGACAGAAGTAGACTTCAGAAGGCGGGTAATAACAAACTCCTCTGAGCTAAAGGAGCATGTTCTCACCTAATGCAAGGAAATTAAGAACCTTGATAAAAGGTTTGAGGAATTGCTACCTAGAATAACCAGTTTAGAGCAGAACATAAATGACCTGATGGAGCTGAAAAACACAGCACAAGAACTTCGTGAAGCATACACAAGTATCAATAGCCGAATCAATCAAGTAGAAGAAAGGATGTCAGAGATTGAAGATCAACTCAATGAAATAAAGCATGAAGACAAGATTAGAGAAAAAAGAATGAAAAGGAATAAACAAAGCTTCCAAGAAATATGGGACTATGTGAAAAAGACCAAACCTACATTTGATTGGTGTACCTGAAAGTGATGGGGAGAATGGAACCAAGTTGGAAAACACTCTTCAGGATACTATCCAGGAGAACTTCTCCAACCTAGCAAGGCAGGCCAACATTCAAATTCAGGAAATACAGAGAGCACCACAAAGATACTCCTTGATAAGAGCAACCCCAAGACACATAATCATTAGATTCACCAAGGTTGAAATGAAGGGAAAAATGTTAAGGACAGCCAGAGGGAAAGGTTGGGTTACCCACAAAGGGAAGCCCCTCAGACTAATAGTGGATCTCTCAGCAGAAACCCTACAAGCCAGAAGAGAGTGGGGGCCAATGTTCAACATTCTTAAAGAAAAGAATTTTCAATCCAGAATTTCATATCCAGCCAAACTAAGTTTCATAAATAAAGGAGAAATAAAATCCTTTACAGACAAGCAATGTGGAGGGATTTTATCACCACCAGGCCTGTCTTACAAGAGCTCCTGAAGGAAGCAGTAAATATGGAAAGGAAAAACCAGTACCAGCCACTGCAAAAACAAACCAGAATGTAAAGACCATCAACACTATGAAGAAACTGCATCAACTAATGGGCAAAATAACCAGCTAGCATCATAATGACAGGATCAAATTCACACATAACAATATTAACCTTAAATGTAAACAGGCTAAATGCCCCAATTAAAAGGCACAGACTGGCAAATTGGATAGAGTCAAGACCCATCAGTGTGCTGTATTCAGGAGACCCATCTCACGTGCAAAGACACACATAGGCCCAAAATAAAGGGATGGAGGAAGATTTACCAAGCAAATGGAAAGCAAAAAGGAAAAAAGAAAAAAGCAGAGTTTGCAATTCTAGTCTCTGATAAAACAGACTTTAAACCAACAAAGATCAAAAAATTCAAAGAAGGGCATTACATAATGGTAAAGGGATCAATGCAACAAGAAGAGCTAACTATCCTAAATATATATGCACCCAATACAGGAGCACCCAGATTCATAAAGCAAGTTCTTAGAGATCTATAAAGAGACTTAGACTCCCATACAATAATAGTGGGAGACCTTAACACCCCACTGTCAATATTAGACTGATCAACAAGACAGAAAATTAACAAGGATATTCAGGACTTGAACTCAGCTCTGGACCATGCAGACCTAATAGACATCTACAGAACTCTCCACCCCAAATCAATGGAATATACATTCTTCTCAGCACCCCATAGCACTTGACTATCTCTTTTAAACTAGACTATATGTATTTAATTTCTGTGTATTGAGAAAATAAATAATATTAATTGATACACTGATAACTAGCAGTGTTTTTAGAACAATAAAAGTAAAATCTTACAAATCATATCTCATTAGCTTAGTGGCTGTGATTACATGCTGGGCAGTCAATTTCATAAATTCAAATGTGTTCTCTCTCAGCATATGATAGTCTCTCACATTTTGAAATGGTTGAGTTTTTAGCATTCCTGCTAATATTTGGCATTTTGTGTGATTTCCTTGCAGATGTTGCAATACAGCTTTAATTTTTAACTTAGAGTGACAGAAAATAATTTTTATATAAGAGTGTCATTGCAGGCAAAATTTCTGAAATTCATGTTTTTAAAAAATTGTGCTTTTTTAGTTCTAATATTTCAATGTTTATGTCTAATTTAATATCTATATTGTTAAATTGCATCAGTATATTACTGAATTAAGAAATCATTTTTGTCTGTTTATTCTCAATAAGGACATGTATAGTGATTTGGGGAAGACAATGTCCTAATTATTTGTAAAAGTAATTTGAAACAAAAGGTATAGAAAAACACATAGAATGCATTGTTAGGAAGCTTGGCTCTAACCGAGACTTTCAAGGATGTTCATACAATAGTCTGATGTTTTAAAATTGGAAGTCTTTTATTTTGTAAATATTTTTAAAATTTTTGTGGGTACATAGTAAGTGTTTGTATTAAGTCTTTTCAATATAATGAGATAAAAAGCATGAAAAGGTTTGAGAAAGTGTGGAAAACATCAACCTCAGGCCAACCTACTCTCAATGTTGTCTTTCATATAAACATAATGGTAATTCCATTAACATGGAAGGTAGGTACTTGGTCACAGGAAAGACAATGCTACCCATACAGTATTAAATTTGATGTAATGAAAATGATAAAAATATTCCTTCAAGGAGATGGAAAATACATGAATAAGCTTTAAGAAGCTCAAATTTGAAGAAAATATAATTGAAGAATAAATTGTAGAATTCTGCATGATTTCCAATGCTATGGAAGCCTGCAATTTAAAATCAAGACAAGAAAATAGTCACATTTACTTCTTTTTCTAGTTATGTTGAATGACTTTCATTCAACTGTAAATTCTACCCTCACAACCTGCAGCATCTATATTATGCAGCTGTTTTAATGGGTGCCTCATGGATTTTCATTAACATATTCAGTCAATTAACAGATGCTTTGTAAATTATCTTTCCATTTTATTCTACTTCTCTTCTTTCCCCATGAAATTATTTGCTGTGGCATCCCTCCATAGGAAATAATGATTTGTCACCAGGGCTCCACAGTGGTCTTGAGTTGTGCAGAATAATTAAGGCACTGAGACTGCCTTTAGTTTCATTCATAAGTATGTAGAATATCTCCCTTATCCTCAGCCACCTGTATTTGACACAATCATGGACAACAAAAGAGGAGGGCTACTGACCCACTACTACAGAGATACTGTAAATGAAAACAGTAAAAGCAGTAGCTTCTATTGCTCTGTGTCTAGTTTGTTTGTTTGTTTGTTTTTGAGAAGGAGTTTTGCTCTTGTTGCCCAGGCTGGAGTGCAATGGCACGATCTTGGCTCAACCCAACCTGTCTGGGTTCAAGCGATTCTCCTGCCTCAGGCTCCTGAGTGGCTGGGATTACAGGCACACACCACCACGCTCAACTAATTTTGTATTTTTAGTAGAGACGGGGTTTCTCCATGTTGTTCAAGTTGGTCTCAAACTCCCGACCTCAGGTGATCCACCCGCCTTGGCCTCCCAAAGTGCTGGGATTACAGGTGTGAGCCACCTCACCCAGCCTGCTCTCTTTTACTCTTGATCTCACTCTTCCATTTTATCTTCTTTTCTAATCACTAATTGAGAGAACTGAGCAGTGCAGGGCTTGGAAGCTAACCTCAAGCTGTCTTCTCAGTCTTCTGTAATCCTATAACCTACATTTTTTTTTCACCAAAATCTTATTGGTTTTGTTTTCCAATGTATTGAATCTTCTCTTAAAAAATTACTTTTTCCAAAATTGTATTTCACTTTTCCTATGTTGTGGAAATCTTTATATTTGAAAAGCTGTGACGAATCAAATAATCAATTACTTATTGTGTCTTCACAATATATTTATCACTGTGTAGTGGATTTTGAAAATGTAAGAGAAGGACAATGTCCCTGTTGACAAATAGCTTACAATGCACACTGAGAAAGAAGCGGAAAATAGGCATAACTATTAAAATCACATAGAATTCAACGTCTGCAGTTTATACAAAAATTAATCACTATAAATGAGATGTAAATTGTCAATTATAAACCATAACTTTCATAATATTGAAACTATTATACATGAGAGACAAATTTTAAATCATAATTTAAAAAACTATTACAAATAAAAATATAATGATTGAAAATATGAAAGATGGTTTTGCAAAATAAATAACATTTAATTGTAAGATGATGGCTTAATAGAATATAGATGGTTTCTATTTAGAGATAGAAGAAGCATAGAATAATTCAGAAACTTCCAAGAATATGTATGTCATTAGTACGTAAATAATTCACTGAGTTTTGGCAAAAAATAAAAAAAAAAGAAGCATTGATTCTTAGTGAGTCAATCAATATATTCTATGGGGAAAAAAAGACCCATGATAGCCTTCTTTCTTCAGGAGGATAAGGGCAAAAATATTTGCCAGCCACTTTGAAGAAACAGGACAATTTGCCGTGGTTGCCTTGAGAAACCAGCTAATGACTTCCATAAGTGTCCTTTGTGTGAAATGAAGACTTTAATATGACATGACAAGGCTCCAAAAAAATACTAACATATTAACTGTGCCAATTTAATTATACTAGAAGGACAAGTTTGGTACAGTCCTAGACTACTATCTTAGAAAGCTGAAGTTGGAATGTCTTAATCTGTTCACAGAGGTGCAGCAAGAGTGGTTTCTACTTTGAGTTAACATTGAGGGTCCCAGCTTTAAGCATATTATTTTCTATTAATTATTTTGTATATCATATACAGTTAATGTACTAGAGCAAAGAAAAATTCATTTTTGAAAAGTTAATTTGAAAATACACTCTTTTATTTGAATGGTTTACTCTCTTTAAAATATATTTTAAATGGTAAAATTGCTCTTTCTGTGAAAATAAAATTGTGAAAATAAGTTCTACATACAGACTAAAATTCTTAGTATTTTTAAAGTTATGCTATCAGTAGGTATAATTAAAACACATAAGATCTAAGGATTATGTAGTTATAAGTATACATAATTGTATATCTTATAGCTTTAATCTCATGTTAACATTTACAATAATCATTGTTGCTTTTAAATTTTAAGTAATTGAGATTAGTACAAAACCAAGTGATTTTATTTTGATAAAAAAATAATTTGTTATATCTTAAACTACTAATATTTTCTAAACTATAACTTTATTCTATGTATCAAATTGACTAATTTCTAATTTGAAAATTCTGAAATTAAGTAAAATAAATTATAGTGTATTACATTCTAAAATTTTGATCTGAATGCCAAAATTTCCCAGTTTTGAATTAGTTCTTCATAACTTTCTAAGTAATTAGCATTTTTTTAAATCTCAGAATTCATTGGTACTTGTTTGTCTTATTTTATATATTGTGATTTGTAGAGATGATATATTAATCAACAATATACACAAATAAATTATTATATCATCATATAAGTATACTTTTGTTAGATATTAAAGGAATCTTTATGTTTTTTATTAGTTTTGTGAATGCTTGTAAATAGTTCAATTGGTTCTGGAAATTAATCTGTGATGGCCAAACATTGGTAGTTGCAATAAATTTACTCTGTGTTGTAGGCTAAAACATGATGTCCTAAAAGTTATACATCAAATTCCTGGAAACTTGTTTCGAAAAAAATGGTTTTTGTAAATGTGATTACGTTAACAATCTTGAAATGTGGAGATAATTCTAGATTATCTGGTGGTCCCTATACTCAATGACAAGTGTTCTTATAAGAAAAAGGCAGACGAGGATTTGAAATAAGCAGAATGCAGAAGACACAGAAAGGAAGAGGAGGCAACATGATCCTGGAGTCAGGATCAGAGTGTTGTGGCTGTAAACCAAGGAGCCAGGAACCACATAGAAACTAGAAGATGCAGAGGTTGAATTTCCTCCTGGAACCTCTGCAGGAGTACAACACTGCTGACACCTTAATTCCAGAAATCTGGCCTCCAATACTGTGAGAATATATTTATGTGGTTTTAAGTCACCAAGCTTATGGTAATTTGTAATGGAAACCATAGGAAACAAATACATTATCTAAAATATCAAAGTTGATTATTTTCAAGTAACCTAATAACCTATTGTTTCATTTCTTTCAGAAATTCTTACTATAGTACTTTAGGGAGCAAAATCCACATCAGAAATTTATATAATACCAAAATAGATGACTTCCAGCAGTAAGACAATACTCTATTTCCAGGTAAATATTAAAGCTTTTATTCTTTCAAGCAGAGCTTCTCAACCTTGACATTATGAACCCTTTCAGCAGAGAAGATAATTCTCCATTGTTGGATGTCCCATGCACTGTAGGCTTTTTAGCAGCATCCTTGGCCTCCATCCATTGGGTGCCAGTGGCAATGTTCACTTGCAACAGTCAAAAATGTCTCCAGATGCTGTCAAACATCCATTGATGTGCAAATGCTCCCCTAATTAAAGAGAACCATAAAAACATTACTGACAGTGTACCTAGTATTTGGGACAAATTTCTCAGTAACTTTATCTTTTGAATATTTTATTGTCCAAAAAGGGAACAACATCATCTATGAATGTCATTTTCTTCGATGTGACCTTAACAAGCCTACCTTAGAGAGTTGGGGTCAGTGTTTCATCTTGTGTATATGGGTAGATTTGTGACTATAGTGGCAGCGAAGCTCTGTGACTTTCAAAGCTATTTTATAAGAGACAATACATCTTCTTCTTAATTCTCTTGAAATGTTTGGCTTTGGAACCCAGCCATCATCCTTTGAAGAAACTCAGGCAGCCTATAGACAAGCACGTGGAGAGGAAGCAAAACCCCCAGTTTCCAGTCCCAGCGGAAGTGCCTGGTGACCTTCAGCCCTATTTGACAGCCATATGATTGAGCCATCTCAAAAGTAGATGTTCCAGCCCTCAGTTGAATGACAGCAGCTGACGCCACCTGCATCAGGGATTTTCTGCCCTACCAAGCTCTCTCCAATTGCATTTTTGTGAGCAAAATAACTCATTTTTATGAGTTTAAACTGCCAAATTTTGAGGTGCATTGTTATGTAGATAACAAGATCATTATCCCAGTATCCTAAAATACTCAATAAAAAGAGAGGAGCTTTTGAGGAAGACTTCTCAAATATCTGATTTGATTTTCTCCTTTCTTGCTGGCTTTCTTGCTCCTTCCCTTCCTCCTTTTCTTCCTCCCTTTCTTTTTTCCTTTGCTACTTTCCTTTTCTTTCAGGTTTTACAGGTTTATCTTATACATTGTTGAATACTGATTAGATTTACTTGTATATTTACAAGTGGCTTATAATACAGACGACAGTGTTTGCTTTTATGCAACTACAATAAAGTTGTTCAATCAGCTGTAACGCATCCCACTTAATGGAATATTCTGTGCATCATAGTCCTCCTAACATCTTCCACTCATCCTTCAAAACACAAAACAAGTGAAGTCCTTTCTGGGACATCCAATTATAGTTGATTACTCTAATTTTGTACTGCTAAGACATAAATATTACATTATTTGCTGCCTTTTGTTCTCTTTTTCTTGTACATAGACATAGAACTTGAGAATGGAGAGTTCATTGCATTATGTCTTTACATTCTGGGTTCAATAAAATGTCAGATCTGTAATAAATGTTGAAAAATTGAGCCTGTGATTTGCCAAGTTGAACATTTGAGAACTGTTCATAAAAATTGTGTGTGGTATGAATGTGAATGAGTAAAATAATAACAATGTAAGTCAAAGTCATATAATTGGAAACGTTGTGATTACCAAGGTCGTAGGAAAATAGAATGAATGAATGACAAACTGCACAGGGTTTACCCAGTAAGAAATTTTACATTTCCAGATCATTACTCATGTGATGAATAGCAAGGATAAACATAAAACTGCAATTTTGCAATTATGCTTGAAATAAAATCATGTGTGTATATTAAACTACATAGTATCAACTAAAGCAAATGTTGCTATTCAAAATATTGTGAAAATTTTGAGACAAAGTGAATTTAGAAAACACTAGAAGTAAATAAATCCAGGTGCTAAAATAAATAGTATGAATTAACAAAACCTAGAGAAGTAAGATTTTAGGAAAATGTCTATTTCTAAAAAAAGATACATGTCTATGCATTTATTTACCTGTGATTATATATAGTTTGAGTCTAAAATCTAAGAATAACTTTTTTTCCTGGGATGTGCATGAAAAGATACAAAAATCCAATCATTCAGTGATCAATATAACATGTATATTTATAATTATCTCAAGACTTGGACTTGGGATATTGCGTTATTTAAAAAGTCTTTTGGTTTCTTCCTTTCTGGCTTTTTGTTTAATTTTTTGATAATCAAATACTTCAGAATTTTACAAATACTATATTACATTGAGACAATAAAATTACAAGTCAAAAATAAACAAAAACTTTAATTAAACATATACATTTCGTCTCTAGGAAAACAAGTGGTCTTTGAAAAATGTAAAATTAAGTTGTTATGTTGATTTGTGATGTTATGATGACCTAAATGGCCTCTTACAATACATAATTTCCAGAGTAAAGCAAAAATATATAATTTATAAATTTTATCACATTAAATTTCACATTTTCATAAAGAATTCGTTGTATGATTTTAATTTGTTATATAAAATAATACATAAACATTATTTTTATAAGCAAATTACAGAGTTCAACAATGCCAAATTATTTCCCCCTTGTGATAATGCCCATTAACTAATTTTAAGTTATTGACTAGCTGGCTGATTTAAAGTATATGACTTTAAAAGACACTTCTGAAATCTGTACCCCCACCCAAATTAGCATTTGTTACATGCTTGTGCTCTTACAATTTATTTGTTTGGTAAACTGCATCCTATTTAGAAGACCTCATGCTTGACTTAGTATTGAATATATATTTTGTTGATTTTCAAAGGCTCACAGCTGGGATGCTATTCATAAGTAAGCTGAAAGAAAATACTGCTACTCAACATCATGCAGCATTTTTCAGATTCACAATAGTATGTAAATTTTAAGTAATTATTACTCATAAAAATCATAAAAATGCTATTTTCTCTTTCCAGATGGACAAATAATCTTAGGCCATAAATTGGAGAAATAACTTAAAGTGAATCACTTAATGTCTTTTTGTTTATTACTACTTTTTAAAACCTCTCTCATTATCTATTCTTACTTTATCAGGAAATCAAACACACACCTGAATTCTTAAATAATGAAATGAAATATCTGAATCTTTAAGGTATAAGCTTTTTATTGTTCTTTATTACCACCATTTTCATCTTTGTAAAGAAAGGCATCAACTTAAATATATTATAATAGCACTGAATTGATCCAATTAATTATAACATGGAATGATGAAAAAAAATCATGTTCTAATTTTGTTGTTTTGTTAGATCCTTTAGAGATCTGAAGACATACCCTCACCCTACAACCCACCATATGCTTATGGATTTTTTTTTTTTTTTTTTTTAGTTTCTGGTTTAGGAAATAAGAGGAAAATAATCGCAATTACTGTTATTTCTCAAATATACTGCACTCATCTCTGTATGGACATTATGAATTTATTTCAATGGAATTCAAACATCTTTTTTTTCCAGTAGATGTAATATGAAATGCTTGCAATTCTGTTTTAAATGTTTTCTTAAGCTTTCTGTTTAATGTTATATTAAATAAGTCTGTGTATTGAAGGCTTTTCTAGTGAGATATTAAAATTACGATTGATTGTTAACACTTCCAATCTAATCTACTCCAGGAGAAGTTGATTGAAAGAAACAGAACTCCCTGCTTTGAAGTAGACACCTAGTGTGGGAAAAACAGTGCATGTCTATACTGAATAAACTACATACTCCACCATAAAAATGAAAAGGAATCCATATCTGAAATTTTTATGAAAAATGCAACAAAAATATCACAGTATCATAATAATATTGTATAATATTATTTTGTATAGCGAATACTGAGGATTTATTTGCCTCTTTTGGACTAGTCCCTATGTGTCATGGTGTCCTGAAACTTAAGCCTCATTGCTTATTTAAAAAGATAATACTATACTAGCACTACAAGGGGATTCATTCCTCGTATTCAAAAGTGCCTAGATGTTTGCTCAAGAAAGATAAGTCCCATCTACCATCTACAATCCATATAACAACATATAAAGCTCAAAAATTAACTGGAGAGCTGACCCAGCCTTCTCCAGATTGCCTATTGATCTTATAATCTGCCATTTCTTTAGATTCTAAGCAGCTTGCTATGCTTCTCGGACATATCTTTTCAGCTATGTTATAATGAGTAAGATTAAAGGCTGGTCACTTTAACTGCCAGTATGTAGAACTGACTAACTAAAATGGTTTTAAAGACTAGGCACTCGCTTTCATATACCAGGAACAAAGGGTGGGAATCATCATATCTTAAGAAGTTAAGATTGTGCCACTGAATATTGACACTTTTTTATTCGGTGTTACTATTGTACATCCTAATATCTTGGTACAAGAATTATAATAGGAGTGTTTACAAAAGGAATTAACATATTTTAGGCAAGAGCAAATAAGAAATACTTTTCAAAATTAGTTCTCAAAGTATATTTTCTTTGGTTCTGAGGGTTTTTCATCCAAATATATGTATCTTTTAATATGGTTTACTATAAAATATTTAAAATTGGTTTAATTTTTCTGTTTTACGACTTGTTTAATTTGTTACTTTGAATCAATGACTTACATATTCTAGTATTCACCACTATACCTCAATGGGGGAAAAACTGAACTCACCAAAAAGAAAACACTAGATTTCAACAATCAAAAAAGATGTATTTCTGTATGTGCGTATATGTGTTTATATGTATATATGTGCAGCTACAGAGAGATAGGTTATAAGTATGTGAGTGGAAGGATAAGTGGGTATGTATGTGTTTGCTTATGGCAATTATTCTAGAGTTCCTTCTTTTAGGCTAAGGAAATCCCTAGGTGATTCATTTGCAATAGGACAGCATTTCCTGAAAGTTACACTAAAGAATACTAGTTCCAGGGGATATATATACATATATAATCTCCAAATCATTTGTGACTTAATCACAATTTGGGAACAAAAGAAAATATTTTGCTAGGCACTTCATATCACACATAATGAATTTGGATCATTTGTCATTTAAATAAAAAATAAGGAATATTTCAATAGGAAAAATGTTACCTATGTTTCCAGTGATGACAGATAAGAACAGGAGATATTAGCAAATAATAATTATGTATAGAGGCAGGGTACAGTAGCACATACCTGTAATCACAGCCCTTTGGGAAGCTGAGGTGGGCGGATCACTGGAGCCCAACCTAGGCAACATAGCAAGACCCTATCTCTACAAAAAAATAAATAAAAATTAGCCATGTGTGGTGGTGCATGCCTATAGTCTCAGCTACATAGGAGACAGGCAGAAGAATTGCTTGATCCCAGAGGTAGAAGCTGTGGTGGGCAATAATGGTGCCACTGCACTCATTATTGTGAGTGACAGAGCAAGAGCCTGTCTCAAAAGAAAAAAAATTATATATATATATATATATATAAATATATTTTTAACTGCACACTCTTTCAATACCTGCTTGCCCACATAAGAATAGATGTTGGGCCTGGAATAGCTGCTTACCAAGAGATAAAGAGCCTGCACAGCCTGTGCTAGACTTACCATATTTTGTGAAGATATCTTTCCCAATACAGATTTTAAAAATATATTTAAAATATATTTAAATATATATACATACATATATAGAGAGATTTTTATTTTCTAAAGGTGTAAAAGAGTAAGGACAAAAAAAAAAAAGTTAAGAGTGGTCTGGGTACGGTGGCTGACACTTGTAATTTTGCCAACTCAGGAGTGCAAGGAGGTTGGCTTCAGACCAGGAGTTCAAGACCAGCTTGTGAAACAGAGCTGAGACTGTCTCAAAAAATAAAAAAGAATGTGATTGAAATGAATGGTACAGACAGGATTTTAAAGGTGGTATAATAGCATAATACATTGAGATTACTTTCAGGCATACAAATTGTTTATTAGCCTAAAACAAAGAATTATGAACAAGGAATACTTTGTATATTATTTTCCAAATTTAAATGCATAGTCATTAATATCACTTTTTCAAAGTTTTTTTAAAAACAATGTTACTTAGATGTTCAATATAGTTTTCATAGATAATAAAAGGCAAATGCTGGAAAGGAATGGATTTTAGTGCTCCAGTAGTGAAGTAATAAAACATCAGTCTTAGTGCCTATTTTCATTTTTTATTTTAAAGACATTCATCTATGTTATGAGTTTTTAAATGGCCAATCACTTTTATGTGTAATGTCACAATATTTTTTATCTAGGAAATATATATAACTTTTCTTGGCTATTTAAATACTTTCCAAGCAGTTCATAAAAGTACTTCAAGAAAAATTATAATTTTATTTCAATATGTATTAGGTTGTCATTCATGGTTCCAGAAAAGGAGTTATGCTCACTCTCATGCTATAAAATACATAGACATTCATCTTAGCTTCTAGAAGCAATAAGAATAGAAAGACCTCCAAGTTTACCAAACTCTACATAATCAGAAAGTAGTTATCTAAAAATTGTCTGCAAATAACTAAAAAATGTTGATAAAGAAAATCATATTGACTAATCTGATGTTTAGCCCATATTAGTACAATTTTTATTTTTTTTATTTTTTATTTTATTTCTTTTTTGCATAAACAGAAATCCTAATGTGGTAATAGCAACACTTCAAATAGCACTTAAGCTCTGCCCCTGGAGGAAGTGCAGGAATACGTAAACCCAGCACTATAACTGGAGGAGGGTAAAAACCACATCTCCAGGACCCCGGTTCCCAGAGCGAGCGGGTCTAGGATTTGACTTAATCAGGACATATGTGAATGCTCCTCTACCACACCCCATCACAATGCTAACAAACCTACAGTAAAACTAAACATAAAATATGTTGAGAAGGGCGTCTCATGTGCACACTCTTTCAATACCTGCTTGCCCACATAAGAATAGATGTTGGGCCTGGAATAGTTGCTTACCAAGAGACAAAAGGCCTGCACAGCCTGTGCTAGACTTCTCATATTTTGTGAAGATATCTTTCCCAATACAGACTTAAATGAATATTACTTTGACACACATGGCCAAGCGTGTATGTCAGTGGCCCTCAGATATGCCCCCAACTTTTAGTATTTCAGACTCTACGGGGGCAGGGAGAAAGGAAAAGGGGTCCTTCTGCTGCAGCAAGAGATGTGTATGCATAGGCCTATTGCTGACCTTGCTCTGTGTCTTCCCTATGTGAAGCATTGTCAATCCAGTGCTTGACTGCCTTGTATTGTCCTTGGTGACTTTAATAGCAAGATGTTAGTATAGTATAGTGAATTTAATACCAAGATAGTAGGCATAAGTGTTTAGATTTCTATTTCTGATAGTTTGCTTCGTGATAATTGTTGCTATCCTCCATGTAGTTGGCGTTCTCCTCTGGCATTGGTAATCACTGCATGCTGTTCTGATCCACAAAATAAAGCAGGGATGTCCATAAGAGATAGATTACCTGTATCTATATTTGTATTTGCATCTAATGTATTTAATTCGATTTCTATGCTCCTACTCTCTTAAACAACATGTTTGGTTTTCAACAAAAAAAAATGCGTCACACAAGACACAGTCCGTGTCTGCAAGACAAACACAGTCAAAAGATGTAAATCAATTTCAAATACATTATACATATGGATGTTTTCAAACAGAGAATTTTAATAAATATCACTGAAATGTTAAAGGCTTTCAGGGAAAGGTTGTTAGACAATTGCAAAATCACATAGGCAATTTAAGTGGAGGAATAACAGTGTAGTTAAGAATCAAATGGAAATACTAGAAATCAAAAATGCAGAAAAAGAAATAAAAAATGTCTTTAATGGGCTTGTCATTAGACTCAACACTGCTGAGCAAAGAATTAGTGAACTAGGCTGGGTGCAGTGGCTCAAGCCAGTAATCCCAGCACTTTGGGAGGCCGAGGCAGGCCAACATGGTGAAACCCCGTCTCTACTAAAAAAATACAAAAAAATTAGTTGGGTGTGGTGGCAGGCGCCTGTAATCCCAGCTACCTGGGAGGCTGAGGCAGGAGAATCACTTGAACCCAGGAGGCAGAGGTTGCAGTGAGCCGAGATCGTTCCACCGCACTCCAGCCTGGGCGACAGAGTGAGACTCCGTCTCAAAAAAAAAAAAAAAAACAAGTTAGTGAACTGAAGGAAAGGTGAAGACAAATTACCTATATAGGAATACAAAGAGGCCTGTAATCCGAGCACTTTGGGAGGCCGAGGCGGGCAGATCACAAGGTCAAGAGATTGAGACCATCCTGGCTAGCATGGTGAAACCCCATCTCCACTAAAATAAAAAAATAAAATAAAATTAGCTGGGTGTGGTGGTGCATGCCTGTAGTCCCAGCTACTTGGGAGGCTGAGGCAGGAGAATCACTTGAACCTGGGAGGTGGAGGTTGCAGTAAGCTGAGATCGTGCTACTGCACTCCAGCCTGGCGACAGAGTGAGACTCCATTTCAAAAAAAAAGAAAAAGAAATACAAAGAGAATAAAACATAGGTTTAAAGAGTTGTGGGACAATGTCAGGCACTCTAGGACATATGTAATTGAAATCTCAAGACAAGAATGAAGCAGAAAAAATGTTTGAAAAAATTAATCTAAAACTTTTTCCAAAGTTAGTGGTGAACATCAAAATACAGTTGTGAGAAACACAGAGAACAATGAACAGGGTAAAGACCACCAAAAACACCATACATACATATATACATCCCATTCAAATTGCTGAATAGCAAAGATAAAATCTTAAAAGCAGCCAGACAAAAATACACATGTCTATAGTGTAGGACAGATAAGAATTATAGCAGACTTCTCTCCAGAAAACTTGCAAGCAAGAAGATTAAGGCAAAAACTCTTTACAATGCTAAAAGGAAAAAAAAAAGTCAATCCAGAAATTTACATCCATGAAAGTGTCCTTTAAAATGAAGGAGAAATAAAGACTTCATCAGAACAACTAAAATAGGGAATTCTTTGCTCGTGTAACCACCAAAGTTTCCAGTTGCTCGCCGCTTGTAGAAAGAAGCCAGAATAACAAGAGTGAGGCGTGATAAACAGAAAGCAATATTTTATTACGCATGCTAAAAAGAGGGAGGAGTGGGTGAAACGCTTCCCCAAAATTTCCACTCTTGAATTTGTGGAGGGAACACAGAGGTTGTGAAAGAGAAGGTTTGGAGTGCAGAAGAGGCAGGGGGCTGGGAGGTGTCAGGTGTCGTGACCCATTCCAGTGGCTTGTCTTGAATTATTTTTCCATCTGGTGAAGGGGCCAGTGCTGTTGTGGCCAGAGGTGTTTGGTTCATATCAGAATCTGGCCCCCGAAGCTCCTGAGGAAATGTACGACCCAATAAGTGAGTATGGTGTGTGCTTAACAAGTATCCAGGTAAATAACTGTGCATAAGGCATGAGAGCACAGAATGGTAAATAAAACAGAGTGGAGGTTCACAGTGCATTCCCAGGCTGTATTTCAAGATGAAAGGATACACATAGGCAGTTTGTCTCAAAGTTATGTCTTGAGATTGGGAAGAGAGGAGGAAAGAAAAAAAGCTGTAAAACGTGATTTGAAGCCAAGCTGCTCGGTTACCCTTGCAAACCTACTCTAAAAGAAAGGTCAAAAAATGAACTTAGAAGGAATATAGATCTAGGGTAGAAATTTGGATCTACAAAAAAATCATCACTGGAAATAAAAAAAATGAATTCAAAATAAAATTCATCTGTTTCCTTCTTTTTAACTGCACTAAAAGACTGAATCAAAAATAGCAATCTATTTAGTCCTTTTAGAATATGTAAAGGTAAAAACACGAAAATAGCACAAAAGATGGGAAAGAAAACTAGGAATACGTATACTCTTACAAGGTTCTTATACTGCATATGAAGCGGTACAATATTTATTATATGATGGTAGACTCAGATTATGTAAAATGTAGGTTGTATACCCAAGAGCAAACCCTAAAAATATTTTTAAAAGGTATGAATAATAAGTCAATAAAGGCAACAATATGGAATCATAGCACATGCTCTGTTAAACAGAGAAGGCCAAAAAGGAGCAAAAAAGAACCTATGGAATAAACAGAAAATGACTCAGCAAGATGATACATTTTAATTCAGCCATTTCAATGATCACTTTAGCTATGATTAGTCTAAATGTACCAGTTAAAGTGTATTTTTCTGATATCTGAAGTTATCAGATAAAAAACCGAGATGAACTTAATGCTGTGTATAAGAAATTGTGTTAAATATAAATATAAGAGAAAAGTGATTGCTGGTTTGCTGTGGTGCCCCAAAGGGGAATTTTTAAGGTGATAAACTTTCTGTATGATACTGAAGTAGTGGATTCATGACTATGCAAATCCCATAGAATGTATACCACAAGAATGATATTTTTTGTATGCACATTAAAGAATGTCAAGCAGGATGTTGTGGGATCCCAGAACAGAATATGCAAAGTGACAAATTAATTTAAATCTATTACATCCTATAGAAAGCAAGATCAGGCATTAAAAATTCATTCTCAGTGAAACAGAACTTCTGAACAAGATAAATAAATATGTCAATTAAAAATAATATAAACTAGAGCCTTTACATTCACTGAAAACCATCACAAAAAAATTTCTGGGGACTGCAGACCAAAAAACACGATTTTTTCCTATCAAATAATTCAGTAGAACAATCAAAGCAGAAAATGGTAGTGCTCGCAACCCAGAGAAGAACCTGGAAGACCAAATGGAAGAAATAATTCAATCTCATAAAAAATTAAAAAATAATTTAGGTCAAACAAATATTGTTAAACAAAACACACAAAAAAGTTAAAAATCATGATGGAAAAGCTATTTCGAGGATTGATTCAGGATGGTAGCCTATAAAATACAAATTCCTAAAAGAAGAAATGGAGGATATGAAGGTGAGACAAAAATTAAGTGAAAAATAGTAGAAAAAAAAAACCCTCTCTATTGGAAGTATGTGGGCATTAATAAAACTAAAAGCTGGTACAAAAACAGAGAAAAATCAAAACGTTAGAACGGATAAAGTTAAAGCTTGAAACTAGGAAAAGCCCTAGAGACCTTATTAGAAAGTAAAAGGAGAATAATAAATGGACGACCTTGGTAATAATTACATAGCATAATGACAGATAAAGGAGAGAGTAAAGTGTTTCCAGTAACTTTATGACAACTGAGTTGACAAGCAAAAAGATATAAATAATTTCCTAACAATATGTTCAATTCCAAAAATAATGTCCCACAATTTTGTTCTTTTTCACAAGGCTTTGACACCTTTGTATTCTACCTCCAAATCTTTTTTCCACCCTTCTTAGTTGATAACCTTGCTTCCTACTTCATTTAAAAAAGGGAAACCTCAGATGATAGCTATCGCAAACTCCCATTGTCCTCCTTTTCTGCCTATTCCTCTTCTACATGACCTCTTGGAGATAGAATGACTCAGGCATACACAACCATAAAATCTAGTTGAATAATGATCACATATTAACACCACTTAAATAAATAAATGTATTAGGATTTTCTAGATCACAAAATACGTTTGAATAAAAATGGTAAGATTCAGAAAAATAATTACTTTTATCTTAGAATTACTAGCAACCAGTTTGAAACTGTCATAAATGAAATAATAGCTACAATTTACTTGTAGTATATGGTTGTAACATAATATGTCCTTGACAACCATACAGTACTAAAAGTAGTACTGAAACTACTTTTATTCTGTTTATCTCTTAGATCTCTTTTATCTCTTAGGTTATCTAAAAGATAAACAGGAAAAAAAGTAGTTTTAGTACTAACAGATAAACAGAAAAAAAGAAAAAAGTTTTAGGAGTAAGAAATAAAATAGTTTTGAAAATGTTTCTGTAAATTGATTTAAAAGATGCTTCAAAAAAGCATATGTAAGTATATATCATTTTACATAAATGCCTATAATTGATCATATCTTACACATTTTAGGTTAGTCTTTTACTCCTTTATTTTCTTGTTTCTACCTGATCTCCCCTTTTCAATTTTTCTATCCATATCTGTTTTTTATTACTAATTACCACATTTTCAACCTGATTTTTATCCTTCATATTTTCTCCATACACATAATCATAAATTCAAACATAGACACAAACAATAATAGGAAATAATTTATGCTAATTGTACCAGATTCCGTTCTACATATTTTACAAATATTACCTCCTTTTATGTTTAGGATAAATCTATATCCTGCTACCTTTCAGATGGAGAAACTGAGGTATAAAGAGGTGAAGTAACTTACCTACAGGCACACAGATGGTAAACTAGATTTAATATTCAAATCTAAGGCATCTGTGTCCAGAATCCATGTTCTTCAATACCATTCTGTAATGGTATAACTACCTTTCATGACCTCCTAACCCAGTGGAAACCTGAAGTATTCAACCTTCCACCATAATACATTCAAAATTTGTTGTCATTGTTCTTATGCTAATGTGTAAAAAATAACTAGGGAAATTCTTTAACCAAATTGTACATTTTATTAGGTTAAATGTACTTTAAGAGGAAAAGGAGGTATTATTTTTAGTAGAAGGGAAAAATCACTAATGAGATAAATAAAATATTTATAGAGTTTGTATTAAACTGTCTTATTTAATTGTCTTCACTGACTTGACTAATTTTGTCTCTGGAACATTACGCTCTAAATTGTTGTTATTTTTAGTGACTCTTAAATAAGGCATTCTGATGAGTGAAATTTGGCAACCAGCAAGAATAAATAAGCACAAGTATCTTTATATATTTAAACCATGTTGATGGATTTCTGATATATAAATTTAGCTTTACACTTTGGGTAAATAACACAGAGTAAATTTGCTGTTAATCCAAAAGTATATACACAGACACACACAATATATGCTATCAGGTCAAGAAAAATTTGGGGAATAGTAAGATAATTTAATTATTTTAAATTAGATTTTTTAGCAACTATGCCGCAGACTCTCTGATTTGAAATGGGCAATATAGGACATTCTAATGTACCTAGATTTTTCTATCTGCAAACTAATGTAGTATTATTTGGAAATTTCAAGATGTTCTGGTAAGCTAATTAATTTCTTTGTAATCACACATTTTTATGAAAAAAAAAATTTCAATCCAGTCACATTTTCATGACACTTCTTTCTAAAAACCAACTTCAAATATTAGGACTATAACTATAAACTGAAGATTTTAAACAATATAAATTTTATTTAATTGCAACATTTTATAAGTAGAAACTAACAGTATTAATATAGTCCTTAAATTTTGGCTTGGATTTTGGTTAAGAACACTCCTTTTGTCTTAGTCAAGAACATTTTATATTCAAGAATTAAAAATTAATCCAAGTTACCCTAAAAGGAGAAGCAAAATAAGATGCACACACCCACACAATAGAGTGAAGTGGAGGAGGAAGTATATAAAGAAGTGAGGTCACCTGAGATACTACAGGTAGAAAGACATTGAGACTTGAAATCTAAATTCTCAGACATTCTCTGTGAGATATCTCATCTCGTCTATATCACTATCTTGATAAGCTGGGTTTCTCTTCTTAATCTCATCAGAATATTTCTGCTCCAATATCATAAACAATAGCATTTTTTCTCAAGATTAATACCATTAGGTATTGACTACATTCTCAATCAACAAATCAAATTCCAGGAGAGAACATCTGACTGGCCAAGTTGGTTAATTTATCCACTCAGCTCTTAGCTGTTACCACAGAGTGTCTCATTCATATGATTAAAACATAACTACAGAAACTGCTCCCCACTAAGGGTGGTGACAGAAACCACATATGGGCTCTTTCTTAACTATGGCACATATTTAAAATACTCTGAGTTAAAATGCTTTGCAGTATACACTGTGATATATAAGAGGGAAACTAAGTAAGTCAAGAATAAATTTACATCAGATTTTAGAATACATAGAGGAAGAACAATTATCTGTTAGAGAATAATTTAAAATTTTCAGTGAAAGCTTTTTAGAGAAGTCAGAACAAAAGTGAAATTTGAATACCAGTTAATCATGGCAAAGAGGTGGTAGTCACTAGTTAATGACTCACTTTATTTTACATTAAAGGTATTCAATAAATACATTTTGATGCATAGAAATTTTATGAGATTGTATTGCTTAGGAATTTATAGGCTTCTATATTCTCTTTCCAATAGGAAACAACTGAAGTTAAAGTGAGCTTAAAGACATCAGAAAACGACCACTAATTAGCCCTAATCTTCTTCGTTATACTTTTGGCAACACATCAAACATAAGTCAGGTAAATAAAATATCTACTCTTGTCTATTTAGCAAAATATAAGAAAGATTTCTGTTTTATATTTTGATTATTTTTATTTAGGTTTAAATTTATTATTATTAAATTATTACTTAGAGTTAGATACATTTAGATTTAAAATGTATCCTCAATTTTATGCTGAAACTTATAAAATAAAATTTTTATAAGATAAAATTCATAAAATTTATTTATATACTTTATTTCATATATATTTCATTTTATTTATTTACTTATAAATTTATAAATTTCAGCATAAAATTGAGAATACATTTTAAATCTAGAAAATTAAATTACAAAAATTCGGTAATAAAAACATTTTCTCAGTGAATGAAAATTGTGAATTGGCTCCATCCTGTTCACACCTCACAGGGTTTTAATTAATATTTAATTTTATATCTCCCCCAAATTTTATTTAACATTCTTCTTTTAGTGGTAATTGTATTAGTTCATTTCACACTACTATAAATATATTACCTGAGACTGGGTAATTTACATAGAAAAGAGGTTTAATTGACTCACAGTTCCACATGGGTGGGGAGGCCTCATGAAACATGCAATCGTGGTTGAAGGTGAAGGGGAAGCAAGGCACCTCTTACATGGTGGCAGGAGAGACAGAGCTCAAACGGAAAATTGCTACTTTTAAACTGTCAGATCTCTTGAAATTCCCTCACTATCAGGAGAACAGCATGGGGGATACCATCGCAATGATCCAATCAGCTCCCACCTGGTCCCTCCCTAAAAAAATGGGGATGATAATTCAAGACAAGATTTGGGTGGGAACACAGAACCAAACAAGTCAGTTAAAAATTACTCTTTCTGATAAGGAGATAATTACTCCAAATGTATACTTTTCCCCCAAAGGCTTTGTTTTAAAAATGGTAGGCCAGGCGTGGTGGCTCACACCTGTAATCTCAGCACTTTGGGAGGCCGAGGCGGGTGGATCACAAGGTCAGGAATTCAAGACCAGCCTGACCAACATGGTGAAACCCCGTCTCTACTAAAAATACAGAAAAAAAAAAATTAGCCGGGCGTGGTAGTGCGCACCTATAATCCCAGCTACTCAGGAGGCTGAGGCAGGAGAATTGCTTGAACCTGGGAGGCAAAGGTTGCAGTGAGCCGAGATCATGCCACTGCACTCCAGCCTGGGCAACAGAGCAAGACTCCATCTCAAAATGAATAAATAATAAATTAATAAATAAATTAATTAATTAAAGCATTTTCCTGGAAAGGGAAAAAATGAATATTCAAAACATAATTAATAGTGGGTTTGAAATTGTGCTGGAGAATTGTCTTGCAGATATAGGTCTATATATATATATATATATATATATATATATAGACAATTTGAGTTCAAATTGTCTTCAAAATGACCTTTATGTACAACTGGAATATAATATATGTTAACTCAAGCACGTATGCACATGCACACTCCCATTCACAGAGTCAATTTTTGTTTCAAACATGTAAACCACATTTCAAAAAATAGGAACTATTTCCCTTTAAGTATTTTTGTCTTGTTTCGTTTGCAGATTTGTTAAAAGCAAATAGAATCTTCCATTTTTTCAATTATGATGATAAAATTTTTGACCAGAGGATTTACCAATTTGAGTCATGTGATTCATTTCATATATATCCTATCAAAATATTATTCCTATCGCTCATCCTGTAAAAATCAAGTCTGAATGAAAAAGTTTTAATCTGTCATGTGGAAATAAGTGTGTGTGTGTTTTTAGTTTCTTCTCAAACAAATAACACATTATACAAATAAAAAATAGTGGTACCTTCTATGATATTTACCTGCTAGATCTAAACCTTCCCATTATACTTAATTCAGTAGGAGTTGAGTACTTTTGTAAATTGTCGTCAGGTCATTTGATCTCTTTATTTCTCTTAAAATAAAGTCTGCATTCATTTACATTTAACACAATTGTAGTGGTTCTGTAATTTAGCTACATAATAATGTCATTGCCGAGCTTTAAGAAATACTAATTATTGTTTCACACTCCCAAAATTTCTCTTTCCATTTATGTTGCATGTTGGCTAACATTAGAGTTCAAAAAATTTCATTAGATGATTCTTGTATGCAGGAAAGTATGAGAATTATTTCACTATGTGGTTCACCACTGAGTAAAATGCATTCATTATAAATATGAACTGTTAACGTTTAATATTTTTAGAACGATTACTCCAATTTTCCAATTAGTGATATCTTTCTGTGTGAAGCAAAGAGAAACATTTTCCTTATGTGTTTTTTAATAAGACCTTTATTTGATATAATTCACATGCCATAAAATTCATCCTTTCAAAGCATAAAATTCAGTTTTTTTTTTTTAATTCATAGAGGTAGGCAACCATCGCCACTAATTTCAGCATAGTTTCATCACTTCAAAAAGAAACCACCTGCCCAGTAGCAGTCTGAATTCCTTCCCCAGCCACCATCCTCTGGCAAACACTAATATACTTTCTATTTCTATGGATTTGCCTATTCAAAATATTTTTTATAAATTATATCATATAACATGTAGCCTTTGTGTTTAGGTTTTTCTTTTATTTAGCATAAGGTTTTAAGATTTATCAGTCTTTTAGTATGTGACAGTACTTCACTTATTTTTATTAATAAATATTTCATTGTACGGATATGCCACTTTTGTTTACCCATTTATTGGTTCATGGACATTTGGGTTGTTTCAGTTTTGACCTGATGAATAAGGTCGCTATGAACATTAATGTACAGGTTTTTGTATGCGCATCTGTTTGTTATTTTGTTCTTTTGATTATACAGCTAAGATTGTAATTGCTCAGTCGTATGGTAAACTCTCTGATTTTTTTTCTTTTTTTGGAAGCTCCAAGTTGTTTTCTACCACAGCTAAACCATTTTACATTTCTGCCAGCAATGTATGAAGGTTCCAATATCTCCACTTGCTCTTTAACACTTTTTCTTGCATGCCACTTTTACTTTAGCCATTCTAGTATCTCTAATTATAGATTTGTTTTGCATTTCCTTAATGTCTAATGATGTTGATCAACTTTTTTTTTTTGTTTGTTTGTTTGAGATGGAGTGTCTCTCGGTCACCCAGGCTGAAGTGCAATGGCGTGATCTCAGCTCACTGCAACCTCTGCCTCCCAGGTGCAAGTGATTCTTCTGCCTCAGCCTCCTGAGTAGCTGGGACTGCAGATGCGCGCCACCATGCCTGGCTAAATTTTTGTATTTTTAGTAGAGACGGGGTTTCACCGTGTTAACCAGGATGGTCTCGAGAGCAAATTTTCGTGTGCTTATTCGTTACTTTTTTAAAGGAATGTCTATTCAAATTCTTTGCCCATTTGTAAAATTGGATTGTGTTTCTGTTTTGAGTGTAAGAGTTTTTTTCTCTTTCTTGATAGAATCCTTATCAGATGTATTATTTGCAAACATTTTATTGTATTCCACAAGTGGTCATTTCTCTTTTTCTATAATATCCTTTCAATTACAAACATTTTTAGTTTTGATGATGTTTAACTTATCTCTATGTTTTTGTCATTTGTACTTTTTGTGTTACATCTAAGAATGCATTGCCCAATCCAAGGTAATACACACACACAAACACACACATGCACCCACACACAGCTGTTGCTCTGTGTTTGTGGGTTCTGCGTCCATGGATTCAACCAACCATGAATGGAAAATATTTGAAAAAAATTGCATCTGTACTGAACATGTACAGACTATTTTTTCTTGTCATTATTCTCTAAACAATATAACAAATAATTATATAACATTTACATTGTATCCAGTATTATAAGAAATATAGTAGACAATTTAAAGTATACAGGAGGATGTGCATGGGTTACATGCAAACACTTCCTTCCCCATTTTATGTTAGGGACTTGAGCATCCAAGATTTTGGTACCCACAGGAGGTCCTGGAACCAATCCCTTATGGATACCAATGGGTGACTCTGTATATTTCACAGTTTCTTCATTTATAAATTGATGAACATTTAAATTATTTCCATATCTTGCCTATTTTGAACTGGATATGCCACTATCTTAACTGAGTGATCAGATTATCACCAGAGATCAGTTATGCCAATATATACACATTGCCTCCGTAGTAATTTTTAACACATTCTACATCTTTAACATATTCATGAAGAAATAAAAAAGACAAACCAAAGTTGAGGGACAGTCTGCAAAATACCTGACTGGATACCTCAAAAGTATTGGGGTCATAAAAGACAAGGGAAGACTAAAGAAACTGTCACATATTGGAGGAGACCAAGGAAACAATATAACTGAATGCAATGTGGCATATTGGTTTAAATCCTGAACCAGAAAAAAGACATTATTGGGAAAAACTGGTGAAATATGAAGAAAGTTGGCAGTTAATAGTAGCTTACTGATATGATTTGGATGCATCCCCACCCAAATTTTATGTTGAAATGTAATCCCCAATACTAGAGGTGGAGCCTGGTGGAGGTGGTTGGATCATGGGGGTGGTTTCTCATGATTTAACAACATCCCCCCTTGGTACTTTGCTAGCCGTAGTGATTTCTAATGAGATCTGGTTGTTTAAAAGCATGTGTCATCTCTCCTCCTACCCACTGCTTGGTCCTGCTTCTGCCATATAAGATGCCTTCTTCTGCTTTGCCTTCCACCATGAGTAAAAGCTCCCTGAGGCCTCCCCAAAAGCAGATGCTGCCATGCTTCCTGAACAGCCTGCAGGAATTAAACCTCTTTTCTTTATAAATTACCCACTCTCAGGTATTTCTTTGTAGCAATGTGAGAATAGGCTAACACACATACCAATGTGAAGTTTTTAGTTTTGATGCATACAACCTATATTATATTATGTAATATTTATGTTCTTATGTTAATAATAGAGAAAGCTGAATGAAGAGTAAAAGGGAACACTCTAAACTGTCTTTGTAGTTCTTTGGTAAGTATAAAGTGATTTAAACAAAAACATGAGTAATATATACAGGAATGTATACTCTCAGAATTGTAAAGATTTAATGTGTTCCCAAATATCTTATAAGCATAAGAATTTTAATCCAAAAAACACATCATATAATAGGATTTGTAGTCAAATTTGATAGATTAGTGGCAAAAATTATATGGAAAAGTAAACCCCAAGGCTCTGTTGAAAAAAGAATAGTTAAATGATAGATTGGGTATATAGACAAGTAGATAGATATAGCTACATATACATCATATATGTATATATATTATATATGTATATATTCTATAATAATTGACACTAGAGTATTATTACAGGAGGAGATAATTGTGTATGATTTGGCCGTCCTGACCAATACAACTTTAGCTTATGCCATTGTCTTCTTTATTTCCTACTCTCTTGACACACTGATCTTAAAATTAGTCAGTGATATTTCTATTAACCATGTTTTGTCTTCCTGGAGTAATCTCCACTTCATCTTTTTAAATCCAACTCTTCTGGCTCAAAATACAAACCTATTGGGATTTTTTTTGACATCTGGCTAGATAAAAACTGACCATCTGTTTTGTAAACTCTATACTTCTTCTTTGTAATACTAACTAAAATGAAAATCTTGTACTTATAAAAATACATATTCTAATGATATGACTCCCTGTATTAGTTTGCTGGGGCTTCTATAACCACAGACGGGGTGGCTTAAACACCAGAAATTTATTTTCTGGAAGGTAGAAGAGCAGTTCTCACAGTTTTGGAGGCTAGAAGCCTCCAAACATGCACCTTTGTCTGCATGTTACATTTCTCTTGAGGCCTCTCTCTTCCACTTGTAGATAGTCTCCTTCTAGCTGTGTCCTCACCTGGTCTTTTCTCTGTGTGTACATTCCTAGTGTTTCTTTGTATATCCAAATTCCCTTTTTTTTTTTTTTTTTTTTTTTTTTTGAGACGGAGTCTTCCTCTGTAGCCCAGGCTGGAGTGCATTGGCGTGATTTCCGCTCACTGCAAGCTGCGCCTCCCGGGTTCACACCATTCTCCTGCCTCAGCCTCCCGAGTAGCTGGGACTACAGGCGCCCACCACCACACCCCTGGCTAATTTTTTTGTACTTTTTAGTAGAGATGGGGTTTCACCCTGTTGGCCAGGATGGTCTCAATTTCCTGACTTCGTGATCCAACCGCCTTGGCCTCCCCAAGTGCTGGGATTATAGGTGTGAGCAACCGCACCCGGCCAAATTCCCATTTTTTATAAGGACACGTCATATTGGATTAGAGCATCACACTAATGGATCCATTTACTTATATTCTGAGGCCCTGAGGTTGGAACTTCAAAGTATTAATTGGGGAGGAGAGAGCATAATTCTGTTCATAGCACTCTCCATTAGATTGGGCTTTATGAAAAGATAGCACATGACTGTCTTTTTTCATATTTTTATATAGTTGCTGAATGAATGAATAAAAAATGTATAAATGAACATTACTCCATATGTGGAAGCAATTTGTGACTTTACTTTTACTTACAATATGGTCTAAATAAAGCTGACTTCCTCAATCTATTAGTGATTGAACAGCTTAAATCAAGTAGGAATATATTCACAATCTAAGAGAGTAATAGTCATTTTGAAGTTGACTATAATATTAATTCACAGTTTTCTCTGTCATTTTCCATTTCATCTACAAAGGGATTTTAAAAAGGAATGTCTTAAAAACAGAAAAATTCTATGTGATTATATTATGCCAACCCATATGTTCTTGAGCTAGGTTTCTGAAGTTGGTGCCTTCAAAGACTAGGTTTACACTCTTCCTGAGCTGTTTCCTTGTTAACAGGCAATCATTTTCCTGACTGAATTTTACATAACAGCTCTTACATAAAAATTGACTCCTTAAAACTTTTTATATTTGTTTTTAGTTTAAAAAATATAGAAAAGAAAATTGTATTTTAACTGCACACAGGCATGCATTTAAAATAATTTCAAAGGATAATATAATTAAGGAATATATAAATTACATGAATATTGATCTCTGCATGTATTTTCAGTATACTTTTTATTAAAGTATAATATTCGCACACTAAAGCATACAAATAATAAGTTCACAGATCAATGCACTTTTGTCAAATAAAATTGCCAATATAACTGGCACCCAAACAAGAAATAAAACCACCTCCCCCTAACACCTCCACAGGGCAATAACCACCTCCCAAGGTAACACCAATTTTGACTTCTATCGCCACAGACTTTATTCCCTAGAGATTTCAATTTTATACAAGTTATATTATACATTATGGTACTTTTGAGTCTGGCTTTATCTACAAGCATCCTCTTAGAAAAAGGCTTGTGAATCCATCCATGTTATTGTACGGGCAATAATTTGTATAGTATTCCACTGAGTAGCTGTACTTCCATTCTACTGTTGATGAATATTTGGGTTGTTTCCAGTGTTTATTTTTCCTTATTTGTAATAACTGCTACTATTAGAATTATTGTATATATATTCTGGTATAAGTATATTTCTGTATTGGATTTACCCTGTTACTAGAATTTCTGGGTCATAACGTATGTATATGTTGATAGTAAATTCTGCCAATAGTTTTCCAAAGTGGTTTCAGAGGTTTTCATTTCTGTCTTCTCTCTCTCTCTCTGTCTTCCTGTCTCTCAAGATACTCCACTTTGAAACCCAGCCACTATACTTTGAGAAAGTTAAGAAGTGACGATGTTAGTTGGTCTCACCTTACAGCCTGCATTGACTACTCAATATGAGTGAGAAAACCCTCACATGAATCTCACTTCCAACCTTCATGCCACCCCAGTTCATGCCAAGCAGAGAAGTCCTCACCAAGACCTACTCCAATTAAAGATTGGTAAGCAAAAATAAATATTGCCATTGTTTTGCTCTACTAAGTATTGAGGTGATTCGTTAGGCAAATGATAATCAGAAAGAGGGAAATCTCATTGACTATCCAGATAGCTTTTAGATGATGATAATGAAATTGTGAAAGATTTACAATATGTTTATCATTTGGAACGTATCCCCTTTATCAATCAATCATTTTTTTCCAGAAAATTGATGAGGACTATAAAATCTGTTTTTCATGTTATAAATTAAGAAGACATAATAAAAAGTGAGCATTTATATGTTTTACATTTTTTAATGTTTTGAAAGCAGAAATTAATTCTGCTACATATTCATACATAAAAATTAGCAATTGTGTTAGTGAAGCATTTTATTTCTAAATGTGTTCTCCCTTTTGTGAAGTAAGAAATCTTTGTATTTCTAAAACATACCTTAATTTCAAATTTGTATAACATGTGATTGGTTGAACAGTCTATAGTGTATCTCATAGAATAAAAAAAAATGAACTATTTTCAAAACAAATTATACAAATATATCTTTTATGAGGTTGTATTCTAAGAAGGCCTAAACTTTAGCTAAAAATGAACTCTGTCTCTCAAAGGCAGTAAATCAAAAAGAAAAAAAAATCTAGTTTAAAATAAACTTTATTTATTTATTTATTTATTTATTGAGATGGAGTCTTGCTCTTGTTGCCCAGGCTGGAGTGCAGGGGCACAATATCGGTTCAGTGCAACCTCTGCCTCCCGGGTTCAAGCGATTCTCCTGCCTCAGCCTCCCGAGTAGCTGGGGTCACAGGCATACGCCACCACGCCAGGCTGATTTTGTATTTTTAGTAGAGACTGGTGGTCTCCTTGTTGGTCAGTGAGGTGCAATTTAAACAATAAAGTGCACCCATTTTAAATGCCCAAATTGATGCATTTTGGCAAATGCGTATGTTTATGTAACCAGTACCACAATTAAAACACAGAAAGCTTCCATAACAATGACAACATTTCTTGTGATACTTTCTCATCATTTTCCCTCTATACACACCTGGACCCAGTAACCACTGAACTGCTTTCTGTCACTGTAGATTAGATTTGTCTTGCCTAGAATTATAGATAATTAGAATGTATAGTATGGACTCTTGTGGGTTTGGTTTTTTTGCTCTCTATACACTTGTTCAGATTTATTCTTAACGTCTTCCAGATTCATATATTTAGGAGTATAATTGTTGAATCATACATTAAAGCCATATCAAACTTGAGAACAAACTCCCATAGTGGTTTCCCAAAGTGAATTTAACCTTTTGCATTCTGGCCAGGATCATATCCCCAACTATACATCTTGGCCAACACTTGGTACTGCCAGTCACTTTAATTTACCTATTATAATATGATGTAGTTTGTAGTCCGTAGTCTTATCTCTTTGTAGTTTTAATTAACATTTGCTTGATGACTAATGTTGTTGAGCCTATTTTCATGTCCTTGTTGGTTACCTGTATATTTTATAAAACATCTATTCAGATTGGGTTGCCTTTTTATTATGAAACTGTAGAGTTTCATGGATTTGGATACTAGTAATTTATTGAGATACATATATAATTAATGATTTCACATATTATGTGACTTAAATTTTTATTTCCTTAATTTGTCTTCTTCATTGCAAAACGTTTTAGTATTGATGAACTACAATCTTTATATTTCTTCTCACACTGTTTAGAATTTTTTTTTGCTGTCTTTAATGTTATTTCTTTTTTGGCTTACCCTGACATCATCAATATTTGTTCCCTATGTTGCCTTTTAGAAATATAGTAGTTTTAGAGTTTATCCTTAGTTTTATCCTAGTTTTATGTTCCATTTTGACTATTTGGGGTGAGAGAGAAAAAAGAGAAAGGGAGAGTCAGAGAGTGTGTGTGTGTGTATGCATAGTGAGAGATAAAGGTTAAGTTAAAGTCCTTTGTCATTGGACTATCTCGAAATTTCAGCACTATTTGCTGAAAAGACTAATTTTGACCACTGACTTAACTGCACCCTTTTGTCATGTATACATGGGCCTATTTTAGAGTCTATTTTGTTTTATCAATCTGTTTCTAACCTTAATTCAACACCAAACTGTCTTGATTACTATAGGACAATAATAAATCTTGAAATCAGAAATGTTTTGACCATGCAATATTTTATGGATTTTCATATAAATTTTATTATTGATTTATTTTTATATTAAAGCCTCATGTGATTAATATTGATTGGGATTGCCTTTAACATATACTTCAATTTGGGAAGAATCGTCATCTTATATATCAAATTTTTTATACATTTATGTCTTTGTTAATTTTTCTCAGCAATGTTTTATAGTTTTCAGGTTTGAATCTTGCACATTTTTGTTAAATTTTTGTGTTTCATTTTTTATGTTATGAGTGCTACCTTTAAAATCTCTCTTTTTGATTGTTTGTTGCTACTTTATACAATTATAATTGATATTTTATATTCCCCTGTATCCCGTGACCTTTCCTGCTGATTAACTCACTGACTAAACGCTCTGATTATTTTTAGTAAGTTTTTATTGTTTTGTAATTTCCTTAGGAGTTTCGACATGCACATTTATGCCTCTTGGCATGTCTAGAAACAGAATTTTTGATGTCAAAAATGCTACATATTATGCTTTTAAATGTTTGACTATTATTTTTTCATCATAAAAGAAAATTTGTGGCTTTTATCGTTAAAGCAGTTAAATTACTTTCAAATCAGTTATCTGCTTGTAAACTTTGCTAACACAGGACTGAAATACATGCTAACATGGGTATATCATCTTATACTGAGTGTGCCCATTAAGTTGAATACCCCAGTTGATGCCTAACAATTCTCCACCTTGGCTGGTCAAAACTTGAAAGGCCATCCAACCTGGGTGAACTCTGGGAATAGTTCGGTTTACAAATTTCCATTCTTTTTTAAAGGGAGGCATTTATAAATGTGCAGTCCAGTATACAGCAAAATTCTTTGTATATCTCTGAGATTATTTTTCTACATATCTCCTTCCTGAAACTCTGCCCTCTGACTTCAAGCTTCTTCAGACTTTCTAAACGCCAATTATCTTTTCTAACTCAGTGAAACTGCCAGGCTCATATTGAATACCTTATCTATGTCCTTGAATTTCTGAAATTGCCTTCAAGTATAAAGCCATAGTGAATGAACTCTCAACTTTCTTTGTTTCCATCTGTTAGGGATCACAGTCTGGTGCTTCCTCTTGTCCAAAATCTGCTAACAATTGTTTCATGTAGTTTTCTAACTGTTTATGTTGCAAGTTCAAGTTGTGAATGTCTTACTCTAGCATGGTCAGCAAGGTAAGTAACAAAATATAGTTTATTTTAAAAATCACATCAATAAAAGAAAGCAAAATATGCAGTCTTTCCAATTAATTGAATTATATCAAACTAATAAATATGAATGAATTTCCCAGTTTAGAATATTATCACTTTAAATGAATAACAGTATAGCTCCAGAATCTAAAATGATTGACCATATGTGTATATATACAAGTGTATGTGTGTGTGTATGTTTATAATAATTAATATATTGTTATATAATTAATTGATTATAAAATTGATATATTATTATATATCACACACACATATATATGTATATCCTTGTAGTAGAAGGAGAACCGGTATAAAATTCAATATTTTCTAATTTTATACAAATATTATATTAAAGAAATGCTTAACATCCTGATGAAAACAAATACATTTTGAAACAATATCATGATCATAAAAATATAAAACAAAGGAGTAATAATTTATATTGCACATAGAGAAGAGGTTAGAAATTCCTATGGTGTCTTAGTGATGGTGAAATAAATCATGATAAATGCAGTCTTATTTTTTACAAAAAATAGGATGTTTCCTTAGTGGCACATGTTCCACTAAATCATTTGCTGTTTTTTTTTTCATTAACTTTTTGTAACTATCCTAATCTATACTTTTATAATCAATTAATTCTTAGCTTGCTTATTTCAAACCAAGAACATGTATTAGTTAGTCTATAAGTTGGAGTGAGGCTGTATAAATTAGAAAAAACTGGGGCACATAGGCTATTTTCTAATTGTATAAAATAATACAAAATATTTTTATCTAAATCAATACATATGAATTGAACAAACCAATATGAGGAGAGCAATCTTTGTCTATTCAGAATAAAATTGAAAAATTTTTCCTTTGTTTGTAAAAGTATTGCTTCATTTGTAAAAATATTCCTTTGTTTGTACAATATTCAGTGGCAGAAATGGTCTCTAAACTAAACCTCTCCTTCCCACAGATTTCACACGTCTTTATCACACAGAACTATCTCTTTTCAATAATCTTTTTTGTTATAGTGCCAGGGAATATTATTTATTGCACTCACAATAGCAGTCAAGCCAGCACACTGAAACAAAATAATTTATATTTTAGTAGTTAGATATGGTGACAAAGTGTAATATTGGAGATTTGATCTGACACTAAACATTTAAGTGCACTTTATGGTTTAGCTGTTGCATTGATAGAATTACAGGCAACTTAAGTGATTAAGTTTGTGACAGGTATAACAAACAAATGATAAATAATGATATAAAAAACATTAATAGTTTTAACAACTACAATTTTATTCACGGTGAATCATATTTCAGTTTTCTGACCCATATGCCACATCTTAATTCATTTTTATCATTCCATTTTGATGTAACCAAAATAGTAATATGAAGAATTTAGGGGAAGTTGGATATCGTATGTTAAGGGGTGTGTGTGTATGCATGCACAATATTAATACAATACATACAATAAATTATTGTAAGTAAAAATAGTCTAATGACATTACTCATTCTGAAAACTCTTTTATGAAACCATTTTGAATATTTCTCCAAATATGTTAGATTGTCCTTCAAAAAGACATTCTAATATTGTTCATATTTTTATTGCAAAGAGAAACAATTTAGGTAGATATATAATGTACACATACAGTTTTGTTGTAGACCAATTGTATCCTCCCAAAATTGATATGTGAAGCATTAACCCACAAGTGGCTGTATTTGGAGACAGGGCCTTTAGGCAGGTTACTAAGGTTAAAGGAAATCGTAAGGGTGAATCCTAATCCAATAGGACATGCGTCCTTATAAAAAAAGAAAGAGACATCAGAGCTCTCTTTCTTCACCTGTGCACAGAGGAAAGGCCACATGAGGACACAGCAAGAAGGCAGCTGTCTGTCTGCCAGGAAGAAACCTCACCAGAAACTAACCATGCTAGTACCTTGATCTTGGACTTCTAGCCTCTGGAACTCAGAGAGAATAAATCGGTGTGGTTTCCCCTACTCAATCTGTGGTATTATATAATAGCAATCCAAGCAGACTGAGACAGATTTTGGTACTAGGAGTGGGATGCTGCTGTAACAAGCACCTAAAAATGTGGCTTTGGGTTTGGGTGGGTGATGGGTATAGATTGGAAAATTTTGAAGTGCATTCTAAAATATGGTTAGATTCCCTTGAAGAGATTATTGGTAGAAATGTGAATGTTAAAGGTGATTCTGATGAGATTTCAAAAGGAAATAAGAGACGTGCTATGAGAAACTGAAGGAAAGATGACCCGTGTTATAAAGTGGCAAAGAACTTGGCTGAACTATGTTCTAGTGTTTTGTGGAAAGTAGAACTTAAAAGCAAAGAAGTTATATATTTAGCTAATGAAATTTCTAAGCAAAGAGTTAAAGATAACACCTGATTTCTCTTTATTGCTTATAGTAAAGTATAGGATAAGAAAAATAAATTAAATAAATTGTTAACCATAAGGAAACCAGAACTAAAAGATTTGGAAAAATCTCAGTTATCCATACTGCAAAAAAATGAAATATGTGTTTTAAAGAAAACTCCAAAGATGTGGCTGGATAACCACTCCCTAAGGTGGCTATCCATGGAGTTAATCAGCCATTTCAACAGAGGCAGGAAGAGTGATGGGATGATATAAGCACAGTCACTGTCAGTTTCACCAAGGGGAAACTAGTATCATGAGATACTAGGCCACCAATTATTATGGTTCCTATAGGTGTTCAATTACTTTAAAAGCTTTTTATTAAATATGAATGAATTACATTACTATGCATGGTGGAGAGTTGGTAGTTAACTACATTCTGCCATAGCTTTGTTAGGAATCAGCTTGGATTGTGAATTAGTGGGAATGTAAATTAGTTCAACCATTGTGGAAGACAGTGTGGCAATTCCTCAAAGAGCTAAAGACATAAATACCGTTTGACACAGCAATCCCATTACTAGATATATACCCAAAGGAATATAAATTGTATCATATAGACACATGTGTGCATAAGTTCATTGCAGCACTATTCACAAAAGCAAATACATGAAATCAATCTCAATGTCTATCAGTGATAGACTAGAAAAAAAATGTAGTACACATACATGGTAGAATACTAGGGAGCCATAAAAAAGAAGGATATCATGTTCTTTGCAGGGACATGGATGAGCTGGAGACCATTATCTTTAGCAAACCAACACAGGAACAGAAAACCAAATACCGCGTGTTCTCACTAAGTGGGAGCTAAATGATAAAAACACATAGAGGCATAGAGGGGGATAACACACACTGGGGACTACTGGAGACTGGAGGGTGGGAGGAGGGGGAGGATCAGGAAAAATAACTAATTGGTACTAGGCTTAATACTTGGGTGATGAAATAATCTGTACAACAACCCCCCATGACACAAGTTTATGTATGTAACAAACCTGCACTTTTACCCCTGAACTTAAAATAAAAGTTTAAAAAAATGAAGGGGAAAACATACACACACATGTACACATACACATACACACACACAAGAATCAGAAGTATTAAAATGAATGTGCTTATTTAAAAATACAGTAAGAAATTTCACTTTCTGTGCTTTGTAAATGTTAGCATATTTAATATTTTGAAATAGCTTTATTGGATGCTGATAATTTCTCCTAAGAAAGACCCTCAAAATTGTCATATTGTGCTGAAGTATGTCTTTTGCCCCCCCCCAAAAAAACATGAAAATCACACACGACATACTCTGCATAAAACGTTATCTCGAAATAATTTTTTTTTTTTTTTTTAGATGGAGTTTCGCTCTTGTTGCCCAGGCTGGAGTGCAATGGCGCGATCTCGGCTCACTGCAACCTCCACCTCCCAGGTTCAAGCAATTCTCCTGCCTCAGCCTCCCGAGTAGCTGGGATTACAGGCATGCACCACCATGCCCGGTTAATTTTGTATTTTTAGTAGACCTGGGGTTTCTCCATGTTGAGGCCGGTCTCGAACTCCTGACCTCAAGTGATCTGCCCGCCTCAGCCTCCCAAAGTGCTGGGATTACAGGCGTGAGCCACTGCGCCCGGCCCCAGATAAATTTGTAAAGCTGCTTTATGATTAATCCGGAGTAAAACTTGCCAGTTCTACTGACCACCATAGGCATTCAAGATCCCACGGCACTCTTTGAAAAACCAAAGGTATTAACCCTGCAGTTCTGGCCTTACTCCAAATCTATTAATTAAATTCTTCCTACCTTATATTCCCCACATATTTCCAATTAGAAAAATTATTTTTTCATTTCTTTTTGATATTGCTTTTGGGAAGTAGTTCTGGCACAAATCTCCTGTATATGTTCTCCCTTGGAATTTCACTTTTCAACACAGTTTGAAATTTGGAATCGATGACATCTTTATATTTAAGGTGTGCCACCATCTAATAAACTGTGGCAACGTGCACTATTGGACGTTGCATAGAAAATTTCGTTCAGCCAATATGTGGTATCTTGCTTATATTTTTTCATTTCTTAATCATAAAACATCATGAGAGAAGAGGAAATGGCAACTTGCAAGATATTTTAATCTACAGAGAGGGATTTCCTGACAAGAAAGCAGAAGTTTATGCTAATCAAAACAGAGCTAGGAATTGCCAAGCTTTCGTTCTTCCCTTTTTTTTTTTTTTTTACTTATAAACCTCACAGCTGGCTATGTGGTGAGACTAACAGATGGGATGAATTATATATTTAAAGAGCCTTTGACATCACATCAAAAACCTTTTGTTCCGTAAATGGAACTTTACTATTTTTCCACTTATTACAGTCATAACATTCTTGCATTTCATTAAAATGTTATAGGTAAACCATAAAATACCTATTAAAGAGTTTAAGTTGTCCATTACAAATGACAAAGCAATATCAAAGAGAATGCTAAAAATTATATTTTAAACACCAATTTATTTTTTACTGTGTGAAAAATATGTTATCCTTCTGCACTAGTTAAAAATTATCTTTTTTTTTCATTTTCTGACACTAAGAATATTTCTAAGTCAATGTTTATTTCAGGAATCTAATCACTGTCAAAGAAGCATGGTACAGAAGCCAATGCCAGCAGAAGCTTCCTGGCTTTCTGACAGACTTTTTATTTGCAAGTGGAGTTTGATCATGTAAAGACAGAACTTCAGATGGATTAATCCATTAATTCATGAAATATTATCTGAGTACCTATTATGTAATATACATGGACCTGAAAGTAAAATATTCCTTAACCTCAAGAACTTTGCATTTTATTGGGTAAGAAAGACAATAAACACCTAAGCAAATAAATAAATAAGGTCAAGTGGTTGTAAGAACTGCGGGAAAAAGGGTAGAATAAAGACATTGAAGAAATAATATTATTCGTCTAAGGTGGTCAGGGATGCTGTCTCTGAAAAGGTGCTGTTTGAACAGAACCATTAAAGAGTGTGGGTGTGAACAATGTAGAACGTATAGAGAAATTTTTTTCTAAATGATACAACCATAATTGCATGTTACTTATTAAAGAAGGATGCTTGCTGTGTTTGAGAAACTGTTGGAGGAAACCATATCTGCATTAAAATAAGCAAAGGAAAGAAGAGATGCTTGTGTGGGAATAGAACATTATATAGGATAATGTGAAGACATTGGCTTTTTTCTGAGTGTTTTTAAGGGTAGAGTTCAAAGGAAAAGTACAAGGGGCTTATTATGGAGTCCCTTTAAATAACCCAAGTTTGAAACGATGGTAACTTACACCAGTGTTAAGCAGTGGTGATTAGCAGCTGTTGAATTCTGGAGGTAGTTTTGAAGCTAAAAACTGTAAAAGATCTGATGGATCAAATGTGCATAGAAGAGAAAGAAAAGCATGATGAATCACCATGAGGATTGTGTCCTCTTACAAGAATAAAGTTGTAATTTAGTGAAATGAGTAATAGAGGATGTGGTGGATTAACTAGTATCTTCCCCCAAATTCCTATCTACACAGAATCTCAGAATGTGATCTTATTTGGAATCAGGGTATTTCTAGATCCTTAAAATAAAGATGTAGATAAGATGATACTAGATTAGGGCAGGTCCCAAATCCAATGAGGATGTCCTTATAAGAGACAGGAAAGGACACAGAGACACAAAGAGAAGAAGGCAATGTAAAGACAGAGGCAGAGATTGAAGTAATGTCTCTACAAGCCAAGGGGCACCAAAGATTACTGGTGATCAACAGAAGCTAGGAGAAAGACATGAAGTGGATTCATTTTCATCACCTCTGGAATAAATCAATTTTGACAACACCTTATTTCAGGTGTCGAACTGAGAGAATAAATTTCTGTTGTATTAAGCCACCAAGTTTGTGGTAATTTGTGATGGCAGCCTAAAAACAGACACAGATGGGACATGAGAAATCTGGTGTTAGTGGGAATCAGTAGTTTGAATCTGTGCTATATGAGAATATTTAGCACACATCTAAGATATTTAGTACACATCTAAGAAAAAATGACAAGTTGGCAAACTTGGTCATAAAAGTCTGGACTTCAGAGGTCTAGTTAAGCCCATGATAATTATTGTGAATCATTAGGGAATTGTTGATATTTAAAGTTGTCGGTGAACGACACCACCTGTGGAATGAGTGTAACTGTGTAAAAATTGATAGGAGTAATTGTCATTGGCTATGCCAACATTTACCATTTAATGAACTGAGAAACCACCAAAGCAGATTGAGAAGGAATAAAAGCCAGTGGAGAGTTGCAAGCAGAAGATCCTTTGCCAACTAATAACACGTTAGGTAAGATGAATAATGGGAATTGAATATTGAGTTTAATAACATGAAGATTACTGTTGACATTTTTAACAGTTACTTTCATGGAGGGTAAGCAAGTAAGTACTTAATTGGCTTGGGTTTCAAAGGAAATGAACAACATTTAATTTGAAGTTCAAGTTTTGATGTTTGGAAAGTTTGGGAGTTTGGAAATAGGAACAGAAAAATGGGACAGACACTTGAGGCGGATGTAGGTTCAAAACATAGGATTGACTTTCCTAGTTCACAATAATAAAAATAAATATCGGCTCTACTAAAATGTTGAAGTCATTCTAGTATTCTTAGTGGACCACAGATTTCTTGAGAAATTTACATGTTGACATAATTGCAACACATTTGACTATGAATAAATAACAGTATAATTATGTATTTTGATATTTTGTCCCAGTGCATAAGTACATAAATACACAAAAATTGTATGTAAAAATGGAAAATATGAGGGGACTAATATTAAAATGTCTTCTACTCTGGCTCTAAACAACAAAAAAGCTCAACTATCCAAAATTTGATATAAAATTATGTGATAGTTAATTTCTATAATACTGAACCTATAGAACGTTAAACACTATTGACGTCATCACATAAATGTTAATATTGTCAATTATAAGAGCTTTTGCATTATTTTATTAAAATTATTTGAAATATGGAAGATGTTTTCCTCATTCAGTTATGTCATAATTAGAAACAGAGTATATAATTTATATAATGATAATAACAGACTTAATATTGGCATGTACTCTAAGCACTGATAATGTTTGATTAATTTGTTATGCCTCTAACTGACTCCCTCTGTATACATTTTTATTATCCTTTTATGTTTTATTTTTTATCTGTTTTATTAAAATTACTTTAAACCATGTTTGTGGGAAAATTAAGTTGCATGTATTTTACTAAAACCCTCATAGAACTAATTTATTTTTGGTATTTTTATAGCACATTAATATTTTTCTTTTATTGAAATTGTCCTGATTTACTGACATTACACTGTTTTCATTGAGATAAGAAAATTTTGAATAAAATGTTCTACAATGATTTTACTCATCATTCATTATTTGATCATTGAAATATTATTGACTATAAGCTTTGCCATTGCCAACTTAATATTTGTTGCTATTGTATCTACCATGTCAAAAGGTCCTCTGCCCACACTTTTAGCTCTAAATTTGTCTAGAATGCTTATTTTCATGTCAATTTTACACAGAATTGCTTTTTATCATATTCACTCATTCATTACTTGATTTTACTTTGCGTTCTTTCCAGAAAGCATAAAATTCCTCAGTTCACTTTACTTCACTTTTTACCATCAGTAAAAATATGTTAACATTTTATTCTTTTATTTATGAACATTACTCTGTATAGATTTAGCCAATATCAATTGCATATTTATGCCAATTTTGTGGAAAAAGTATGTATGAAATGAAAAGCTAGGAAATTTATGCGTAGAAAATACATTAGATAATTATGGCATATCTTCTGAGATATTTTCAGTATTGCACTTTTACTCAGAACTATATTGCTAATGCAATTTTTTCACATATTTAGTACCATTTTATTAATATATATTGTGTACTTTCTGTGTGTCTTGACAGATTAAATAATCGACAATAAATGAGGAGTTAAAAATTGTTAGATATAAATGGTGAATTAACCAGGTGCAGTGGCTCACATCTGTAATCCCAGTACTTTGAGAGGCCAAGGCAGGAGGATCACTTGAGCCCAGGAGTTCGAGGTTGCAGTGAGCTATAGTCACACCACTGCACTCCGACCTGCACAACAGAGCATAACCCCGTCAATTAAAAAAAAAAAAAAAAAAAAGAGAAAGAGAGAGAGAAAATTAAAGGAGAAAATGAACTAGTATCATTTTTATTTTGGTAAGGTAGACTTTGTTAAATTCTATAAAATTATAATGTACAAGAATTCGAAGCATTGGTATAGCACATGTACTGTTGTTTAACATTTTATTTGAAGCTCTAATTAAAAAACATTTTATAAGAGAAATAATTTACATTCCTGGCAAAAAGAATAACTTCTTCCATTTTTGATTAAGAGTTTAGCATTGAAATTCATGTGTTACTTTTAGCTGAAGGAATTATATTTACCATCATTCACTGTAAATAAGCAAAAGGAAACACAGCTATTAACTCCATACAGGGGACAGGCAAAATTTTTGTTGACCTAGGTCCCTTCTTTCTAATAATATGCATTACATGTTTTATCAGCTAAACGTCTGGTATTCATCTCCATATCCATGATATTCCTTTACTGTACTTGGGTTCCGCCCTCTCTGCCATCGTTCAAAAGCGCCTCCAGGAAAGTAGTGCAGTGCTGTTGTAGGACTCACTCTTTTCTCAGGGATTATCATTCTATATTGACTTTTGTCCCATTTTAATAGTTGTTTAGGCAAAAAGGGCAAATATAATAACAATTATTCCATCATAATGGAAAAAAATTCTGTAGTTTATTTTGGATAGTTTCCATTGCTACAATCGTTTTACCAATCTTTTATTCTGCACAATCCTAAAAAGCTGTTAAATTGATCCAATGATATTTTCACTTTAGACATGGTATTTTTCATCTCTACATATTTTGTTGATTTCCCCTTTTATTTCATCCACATGTTTTCATTTAAATTCTTGAACATATTCATAACACATCTTTTGAAGTCCATGTCTGCTAAGTTCATCATCTCTCATTTTTTGGTTCTATTTCTATTGATTGATTTTTCTCCTGAGGGGAATGGGATTTTCATGTCTTTTTATATGAAGAGTTATATTTTAAAAGATGCTGGGAACTGTAATTGTTATATTTTAAGTCTTTGAGTCTGTCTTTTAAAGAATATTGAGTATTTTGGGTTTGTTTATTTCCTTGCTTTGGTTAAGCAGTTACATGAAAATATATTTGATCATTTCAAGGATACATACTATTTCCATGACACAACTGTTGGCGTTAACCTGGATCACTGGCAGAGGTAATGTTTGTCAGTTTTGTCCACTGAAAAGTTACTCTTGTTTTCTTTTTTCCATACTGTGCTTATTAGAAGCAAGTCACTATAAGTAGTCCATACTTAAAGGGTGGAGAGTTATGTGGCCCCCCACTGAGAGCAGATTATCTGCATAAATTATTCTGAATACATCTTTGTTGGAGAACTTGTCTCTTTTCCAGCATTACTTTAGTTCTTTAAACGTTTATTTATATCAATATGGACTCATGAATATTTATTTTAAACTATTGGTTATTATTCAGTACTATATTATGTATTGTCTTGCTCAAATATTTCCATCTTAGGCCATTGGAAGCTCTTTCACCATTGGTTCCAATATCCCTTTGATTTAATCTTATACTTGTGTTTGTGTGCTTGCTTGTTTGTTTTGTTTTCGTTTTGTTTTTTGAGCAATTCTTCACATTTTGGCATCACAACATGCTTCAAGATAATATTGTATATTTCTAGTCCTAGTCCTAGAATGAATTATTTTACTGGCTCATTTTATTGGTGAATGGCATTACAAATCATGATCTAGATGCTAGGAGTATCACATTAACTTTTTGCAGAAAAAAATATAAAAAATTATTATCTAATTCATAGCATTTCTTTTTAGTATCTGTGCGCTAATTCTAACATCTGGGTCATCTATGTGTCTTTCCAGATTGCATTTTTCCTCTTTTTTTCCTACTTTATATTTTATTCTTTTTTTCATAAGATGATCCAATAGAGGTGATGAATTATATTGATTCTAAATACTGTTCTGTTCCTTTGATGAATGATATATTTTTAACAACTTGCAAATTACTGGACAGTCAGCTTGATTTTGATGTTTGAATACAGAAATTGTTAGGAAAGTTCTATTTTGGTGTTGATCTTAGTTCAAGAGTATACATCTTTAACTGTGAAGTGATGCATACTCCTATGATACGTCTCTTCTGGGATTTAATTGAAACGTCTATTTTGTTAGCCAAACCTCTACAATAATCATGTTTCAAACCCCAAATTCTGCCTCTCAAGTAATATGAAGTAACTGAAATTTCTGCATAAATTCTTCGGCTTATGTCTATCTTTTTTCTATCATTTTTCTTCAAGTCTCATCTTTTGTATGAACATTTAAGAATCTGCAAAGGTCTTGAGAGAAATCTGAATGCAGAATTTCTGGCTAACTGCTTCTTGAATCTGTCTTTAAGAGACATACACCTTTAAGAGATGTACACCCTGTATTTAAGCCCTTATGTCATTTCCAAAGTTTTACCTCTAACTTTTAGCCTAGTAGGACTGAATAAAGAGATAAGAGAGCAGGGGAGACATTATGTTAAAATATGAGGAATTAGCATAACATTCAATTAATTTTCAAATACTGGGCTATTTTTCTTTCACATCATTTTTCTTTATATTTAACATTAAGAAGCAAGTATATAATGATAAAATATTTCCATAAATGTATTTAGATAATCGTTTCCAAATAAAAATAAAATTTATAGTTTTGAATATGTTGTCAGAAAAATTCTTAATATATTTGTTCTAATATAGAAAATGGTATTAATAGAAAATATGCTAATTATAGATGAGTTATAATAGAATGAGTTTTTAATTAAATTGTGAAAAACACCTGTGTATATACATATATGTATACATGTACGTATATACATATATACATATATGTATATACACAGGTGTTTTTCACAATTCACGCATATATACATATATACGTACATGTATACATATATACATATATACAAATACATTATATAATAATTATAATAAACAACAAGTAGCATACTAAAAAAAGTTATACATAAAATAATATGAGATATATCAATGATGTGATAAAGCCTATTTTACCCTTCTAAAACATATACATATGCATATTTGTGCTGAATTTTAGAATAACATTAATACCCATTAGTAGACCTTGTGAAAATATTAGATAGATATATTATGAGATGTGAATTATAATAAATATGGATACAATAGAAGAGTTCTACTTCAACTGTTGAATAGCCAATTAACTAAATTGTTGGTGTCATTCTAAATTGTTGGCTTATTATTTATCTAAAATTTAGCAGGTTCTCACTGTCTCCCTCATCAAAACCAGGAATCCTTGTTAGTGATCTTAGTATGAGATTCGAACTTTCAAATAAGTATTAGTGTTATTAATTCTAATTAATTATACTTTCTTGTTAAAAAGAAATGAGAAAATTATCTCATCTAACTATTATAATAATATAAAGAACAAAATTTCTTTAAAAATTGCTTACCAAATGACCTAGTAAAAATTATCTGTATTGGCTTATTATTATTATTATTTGAGATGGAGTCTCACTCTGTTGCCCAGGCTGGAGTGCAGTGGCGTGGTCTCAGCTCACTGCAACCTCCACCTCCTGGGTTCAAGCAGTTCTCCTCCTCAGCCTCCCGAGTAGCTGGGATTACAGGCATCCGCCACCATGCCTGGCTAATTTTTGTATTTTTAGTAGAGATCGTGTCTTATCATGTTGACTAGGCTGGTCTTGAACTCTTGACCTCATGATCCACCCGCCTCGGCCTCCCAAAGTGCTGGGATTACACGCATGAGCCACCGCGGCTGGCCTATATAGGCTTATTATCTATGAACAACAAAAATATTACTTTTGTAACATAGGCATCAATATCCATAAGGAAAAAATAAAATGAGCCTAAAAGCAGCAGTCAAATATTCACAACAAGTTTAAACAAAGAAAAAATAAACAAAATGCAGAATGAATGGAGCAGTGTGAAGAACTAACATTGCAAAATTGGAACATTGAAACATAGGAGAAACATGACAAAGTTTCTTGTTACTAAAATTCAACAAATTAGAGAATCAAACAATATTGACTATGTTAGAAAGATAGCAATTATTACTGCTACTGAAAATAGTAGAAAGTAATTTAGATAGATAAATTATAAAGATAAGTTATATTAAATAAAAATAATACTAAATAGTACCAAAAAGAAAAATGGAAAAAATGAAACATTTAACTATATTTCAGGCAAACAGCCATTAAAAGACCTTCCTGCCTATACTTGCATATATTTGAGTTATAGGAATACATTTTTTAAAACTCTATAATTATTCAAACTATAAAACATTCAGAATAAGAAATAACAAACTTCTGATATATTCAATTAAAAAATTAATAAACATCTACGGAGATTTGAGAAGGAAAGTTTTTTATTCAATAACTTCTATTTATTTAGATTCGAGTGCATGTGAAAGATATTTTGAGATCTGCAATGTTTGGGAAGGTTAAAGATAATATATTTCCCTCAGATCATTTGTTGAAAATATAATCGATATATTGCAATTTACTAAGAAACAGATAAAAATGAAAATAAGGAAGACAATTTACACAAAATCCTGGTGAATGCCAAGGGAAATGATAACATCTGTTAGGTGGATCAGCGTTAGTCCGACACACTTATTTTTAATCCTTGATATGCCCATTTTTAGTGATTTAAGCAAGTTACTTAAACACTCCACCTCTATTTTCTTCCTGTTACCAATGATGATAATGGTTGTTTTCAGAATTAAGCAAGATTTTTTTCTGGTAAATCTGTAGTCTAATGTCTGGACATAGAGTGTCTGCCATTAGAATGATGAAAATGGTAATGATGATAACAGATGATGACATAGCAGTCAAATGGGATATTTCAAGTTATGCTTTTCAAGATTTTATAACAAAGTAAAGCATTCTTATATGTGAATAAATTAAAAGAATATACATAATTACTTATGCAGTAAGATTCCAATTAATCTTAAAGAGAAAAACAAAACAATTATACAAAAACTGTAAAAAGTAATAGTGTAGTATTTTTAGCAGTTGTTCTTGAATACAGGGACAGAGATTATTTTTGTTTTTGTTTTTGTTTTGAGACGGAGTTTCATTCTTGTCGCTCAGACTAGAATGCAATGGCGCTGTCTCAGCTCACTGCAACCCCCGCCTCCCAGCTTCAAGCGATTCTCCTGCCTCAGCTTCCCAAGTAGCTGGAATTACAGGCGCCTGCCACCACTCCCAGCTAATTTCACCATGTTGGTTTCAGCATATTGGCAGAGATTATTTTCTTTAATTGCCTGTAGGTTACAAAATTCAAAAATAAACCTGTATTTTATTAAAATAAAAAGCAAATGTTATTTTTAAAAAAATATGGTCAAAATATCCAAACAACAGGATCTCTACATTGAGTTATCTTCCCTATCTTCGAATCTGTACATTTCCCTCCATTCCCTCCTTCATTCTCTATTATATATGTATCTAGGTCCATATATGTCTATAATGTAAGAAAACATCATCCTTAAAAAAATCCTTAATCCTGGATGAAATAGCTAATTATTTTAACTTCTTTAGTTACCTTGCAATTTTTTATTCGGGATTTTTTCAGATAGTTGTGTGTGTGTGTGTGTGTGTGTGTGTAGGAGTAACTTTATATACTTTATTTTAATATAATTTGCCCATTTATTTGTTTAACTGTGATAGAATAACTATAACGTATTTTATACATAATCATCTCTATGCTTACCAGTCCCCCCCCAATAAAACAGAGAAAGAATAAAGACCTCGTGAAAAATAATATTTAATTAATAAATAAGAGCAGGAAAAGGAATTGGATACAACCACATTTAAAAACAATTCCTAAAGAAGTAACACATTTATTTCTGTTTATTTTTCTGTATTTACTTTTTAGTTTCTTTTTCTGAAAAGCTATACCCCCTCACATAAATCAATTTAAATCCTGCACTTCCTTTTACAGGGACCTTTATTTCTTCCTCTCCATGAGCAGTTTCTGACATCCTCAGTTACGGCGATCTTCCTTTCCTGGAGGCCTATAGATCCTGAAATTGTACCAATCAATCTTGTCTTGTCTTGTCCTTTAGTTTCTGGTATTGCTTTTAAGTTGTTTCTTAGATGACTCCTGCTTAAATTGTAAGTGCCTTCAATTGTCAGATACACAGCACGTGCTTAGAAAAATTCTTGGTGATTCCAGAAGGACAAAACAAGTAGAAGAGCTAAAGAATGCTTTCAATTGACTAAAATTTTGCTGAACAGACAACAATCAATTTATTGTATGATGATAACATTTTTGAGTCAAAATTATATCCTGCGTATCAAACATAGGTAAGACCGTTTAAGAAAGCAAAATATTTTGTCTTTGGCTATATATGACCGTTCTCCCATTATTCCCTCAGCTATGCAGAATTTGATTGAAGGCTGCCTTTCCTGAAGTGTCTTTATATTAAACTGTAGCTAACTCTTCCTTTTCAAACCATCAAAACTGAATTCTCTCACTAGAAACAGATTATTTTAGTTTCAGAGACAAAGTGGTCAAATTAATTTAGATGTGAGTAGTTGTTAAGATGGATCAATTCCAGCCATACATTCACCTTAGAAGTGATATTTGCAATGGTGCCATATCACAATATAGCCATCCCAGTTGATTGCATTTGCACAGTGCACTGTGGTCTATCCTGAATACTCTTCCCCTTCATTTATTTTTAAATGTTTTTGATCAAACGAATGCACCCTCTCTTGGTCTGTTTCTTTATATATAAAATGACAAGTTTATGTCTGATGAGGTTTAAGATCGCTTTTTGTTCTAAAATTTTGAAATAAACTAGCTAGATTACATTTAATGCTTGACATATTCCAGAAATTCTGCTAAGTATTTATTATATAAGGTAAGTATTGTTACATCTGTCCATTGAGGAACATGAAATTCAGAAAATAAAAGAAAATGATGTAATTGCGAATATCCTATGGTTTGTTCATTAGATTACATTGAATTCTCTTAACTTTCAGTCAGTTCAGATCTCTCTCTCTTTCTCTCTCTCTCTCTCTCTCTCTCTGTGTGTGTGTGTGTGTGTGTGTGTGTGTGTGTAGACAGTGGTTTACAAAAAAATTAAAGCCAGATTGGACTACAGCTAGTTCTACTTTCCAGAAAAGTGGCATAAGTCTCTAAGTGGACAACTAAAAATCCCCATAGTGCTTTTCATATTGAAACTAGAGAAGTAAAAGGATAACTGAAATCTTAAAGTCATTCAAAGTCATGGTAAATTACTGCCAATTCCTTCTTTTTGGTATATGAGGAAAGTCTGTGTCTTGCCCTTATTTTTGTGTGTTTGGTTGTTTTGCATAGCTGTACAAGTTCAGTCAGGACTTAATAACCAAAGATAGAACTCAAAGTGGTGGGAAGCATAAATGGAATTAAATTGCTCTACATAATATTAATAAACATAACAAAATACAAAATCAAATCTCCAGGCATCCTGAGGATAAGAAGGAGAATGAACAAAGTAATAAGCAAGTAAGGACACAAAACAACATTAGAAGCTGGAACTTGTAATCAAACCCAGTAGAAAGGTAAATAAATAAATTTAAGAGCAGAAATATATACTGTTCCCATGAGTATATACAGAATTTTGGGTTTAGGTTATCTAACACCCCAGTCAGTGAAACACAGTACACAAGTGTCTGGGATCCTGAAATAAACATTCATAGGCATGTAAGTTCTTGACCGCTGTGTATTTGGCAGATGTTTTTTATTTGATCCCTGCCAATTATTATTATTATTTTTGGCTGGGATAAGGTTAAATAAATAAAACAAAATAAAATATATTTTATTATATATGAATATTATATATTTATATAAATGTATGTATGGACAGAAAAATAGAGCTAATGATTTCTGATTTTAGTATATCTAATATTCATCTTGAAAGCTAGTAAAACATTCATATTCCAAGGGCCCACCATTTAGAAATTCTGATTTAATAGATGTGAGGTTTTGTTTAGGAATCTGTGCTACAACAATGAACAGATAGGTTATAAGAAGACATATTTTAAAAAATCACTTTTTTAAATAATTAGAGACAAAAGTTTAACCAGAGTCAAACTTCCATTTAAAAATAATTAACTACGTATTTTTCTTTAACTTAATAAATTGATTCTTTCTCCAATATGTAATTACGTTATTAACAAGTAATTATGTTGATTCATGCTTTTCAGTTTCTTGGGCTCTGTTGAGTTAGTAAGTTTGATTCTGAGAGTTAAATTTATTTATATTATTTAGAATAATACTTCGTTGGAAATGTATTGTAACCCACAGAGACTGAGTTTTAAGATGCTTCTGAATATAGTATTTTTTATTATCATTAGTAATATGAAAATGTTTATAATTTATTTAGTACATATTTTATTAAGTACTGTGCCTGGAACATTATATGTTATTTTTACTTTCTCCACAAATCTTTTCTAGAAATCAGAATTCTAACACTATTGACTCCCTATTCATGCTTCTTCATTTTTACAGTTTTTTAAACTTCATTTTTACGTATGTGCCAACCAGTTAGATGATATTCCCACTTATTCATTAATTTATTCCATTAGATTATCTAATAAGTAATGTAATTATTACAAAATAGGTGATAAAATATCAATAGAATCATTAAAATGTACTTATACATGTTAGGTTGATTTTTTAAGTGCTCAAAGTCCATTCTGTGGAGATAAGTTGAATTATTTTGTTTTGCATTGATAATTCTTTACCTGGAATCACTTGGTAAAGCAGATTTTTTCTCCTTATTTATTTTATTTATATTTAAGTTTTATATTAGACAATTATTAAATAAATCTAAGACTCAAAACATTATAATAATTAACACTTAAATTATATACTACATAATAAGTAACACTTTAACTACATTCTACAATGTTTCCAAAAAAATTTTTTTAAAGAAAGATTATAAAGATACCAAGTGTTACAAGCATTGTCTAAAGCAGCTAATGCCAGTTGCTTCAAAATCATGAAAAGCTAGCCATGTATATATTTTAAATCAACTTAAAAACATTCATACACATTTTAGTTTATTTTATCTGTGCACAGCATCTAACTGGTGGTCTCTGTTCTACATTTATAGGCTACCGTGTATCTATGGTGTTTGCTAGCTTTAAAGATATAAGTTGCAGTAAAAAACATCTTAAATAAGTCAATAGGATAGACTATTGATCTGTGCAGTCTCTAGCAAATTATTAAAGAGATCTCAAATATGCAAGTGATTTTTAACAGCTTTATTGAGGTATAATTGATATATCATAAAAACTGTATACTTTTATTGTATATAATTTTATGAATTTGGACCTATGCATGTGACGGTTGATACCATCATCACTATTAAGTAATAAACATTTCCATTACCTCCGAAGTTTCCTGTCTCTATGTGTTTTTGTTTTGTTTTTGGATGTGTGTGCATATGTGTGATTTTGTTTTGTTTGTTTTTTGGTGGAAAGAACATGAGTTCTACCGTCCTAACAAATTTGTAAGTAAATAGTAGCATATTGTTAACTAAAGGCACTTGGTTGTACAACAGATCTCTAGAACTTTTTCATCTTGTAGAACTGAAATTTTATATCCAATAAACAATGACTCCCTGTTTTCCCCCTCCCCAGCACCTGGCAACCACCATTCTATTTTCTGCTTCTATATTTTATATACCTCATGTAAGTGTCATTTTACAGTGTTGATCCATCTATCACTGACTTATTCCAGCCAGCGTAATATCCTCCAGGTTCATTCATGCTGTTGCTTTATGTCTGTGGAATGGCCGGACACAGAGAGTTAATGTTTTTAACCTTATATTATTTGAAAAGTTGTTTTAAAAACAAATTTCAGCGTAGATGAGAATAAGTACTCATATAATAAATTGATTGCAACGCCAGATTAATAGGTTTCGACATTATGACCTTATAAGCAATATCATATTAAATTTGGCTTATAAGGGAAAGCAAAGGAGTATCCGAAAACAGGTGGAAATTAAGTAACTAAATGTCACATATAGGATGGTTTGAGGTACTCAGGTAAAGCAACAGTACTGTTTTAAATGTGTCAAAAGTGACACATTAATACCCTTAAGTAATATATTGCTAGATCTGGGACTCATTCTCTAATCTCCAAAGTGCGTTAAATACATATAATTAGATAATGGAATTGAAAATGACTCTTTTAATATTTGGATGATTTTCCCCCATCAAATTTAGTATTTCTGTAATAGTTAACCCATATATAACTCATATATGTATATATAGTTTATCTAAAATAAAGCCCATACCCTTTGCCTTTGAGATAATAGGAAAGTTCATGTTTTGTTAGTTATATAAATTAATTAATTCTAAATAATTTAAGAAATGGAGATGCTTCAATAAAAAAGTGTAAAAGTTTGTCCACAAGTCTTAGAACTTCTGCATAAAACTATGCTCCCCTATGTCAGTGACATGCCTGTATCTCTTCCTGCCAAAAAACTAATATTTTGTGTCATTCAGAATTGAGAGCTCATAGAAAGCATTTCTGAGGTGACATAAAATCATGGCAACACTTCCCATATTACTTGTTATACCTACCGTTAAAAAGACATTTTGGGAGACTATCTGAAAATACTTTAAAGATTTGAGAAATGAGATTTGAAGTAAATCCTGATGTCAAATATATATATATGTTTGAAATAAAATAGGTATAATGTTATTGGAATCACATTTACAAATTAAAAAAAATAATTATATGGCACCTATAAATTAAACCTGCATATAAGTAGGTCAGATTTGAAAGCTCTAGTAACGAGTTTAAAATTTACATATGCTCTGTGCCTATTATGTTAAGGTTTTTTTCCCTCAATATTTGCAAATCAATCCTTCATATAAATTTAAGAAGTAAAAATCAATCGACTCAAAGGTATTTTTTAAATAATTCAATCAGCATATAGAAATGCTCAGGATTCTTTAGCAAATGACATAATTATATCCCGTTATCTCGCCAGGATTAAATTCCTTGAGGCCAGGTTCCTTTCACCACTCTATCTCCAGTGTCCACACGTTGCCTGATACACATAGCATACATTCAAACATGAATAAAACACCATTCTAGAAATGAAGAAGCTCAAAGGTGAGCATAAGAAGCATATATAAACAAATCATTTCAATAAAGTATGGTAAGGGCTGAGTAAATATCCAGAGTACAGTGGTGGGATAAAAGAGGTAGCCATGTATTTCAGTTACAGGAAAAGGTTCCGGATCCAGACCGCAAGGGAGGATTATTGAATCTCGCTCAAGAAAGAATTCAGAGCTAGTCCATAGTGCAAAGTGAAAGCAAGTTTTTTAGAAAGTAGAAGAATAAAAGAATAAAAGAATGGTGGCCAGGCACAGTGGCTCACGCCTGTAATCCCAGCATTTTGGGAGGCCGAGGTGGGCAGATCACGCGGTCAGGAGATTGAGACCATCCTGGCTAACACAGTGAAACCCCGCCTCTACTAAAAACACACAAAAAAATTAGCCGGGTGTGGTGGCGGGCGCCTGTAGTCCCAGCTACTTGGGAGGCTGAGGCAGGGGAATCGCATGAACCTGGGAGGCGGAGCTTGCAGTGAGCCGAGATTGTGCCACTGCACTCCAGCATGGGCGACAGAGGGAGACTAGCCTCAAAAAAAAAAAAAAAAAAAAAAAAAAAAGGCTACTCCAAAGACAGAGTAGACTCAAGGGCTTGATGATAGGCTAAACAAGGGGTAGATTATTCATGCCTCCCCTTTTTAGACCATATAGGATAACTTCCTGACATTGCCATGGCACTTGTAAACTGTCAGGGCACTGATGGGAGTGTAGCAGTGAGGACGACCAGAGGTCACTCTCGTGGCCATCTTGGTTTTGGCAGGTTTTAGCCAGCTTCTTTACCGCAACCTGTTTTATCAGCAAGGTCTTTATCACCTGTATTTTGTGCTGACCTCCCATCTCATCCTGTGACTTAGAATGCCTTAACCGTCTGGGAATGCAGCCCAGTAGGTTTCAGTTTCATTTTACCCAGCTCCTATTTAAGATGGAGTTACTCTGCTTCACACGCCTCTGACATTTCCAATTAAAAAAAAAATCTCAGAACATAGAACAGAGTGATGATTTTTGTCTCCTTGGATTCCATGGAGTTATTTTTTGCATGCATCTCAAGAGATAGTTAATTGGATGTATGGTAAATAGGACATATTTGGATTATACATTTGGGTTCAGGGATAACAGAGAGGTAAGAGTGGTTTCTCTGTAACTTATATTGGGAAGAAAGCAAAGGAAGTTTTTACTGGAATCTCTACTTTTTTATTTTTTAAGCATATAATATTATTGAAATGAATTTCAGTACCGTTCCACAGAGGCTGCAGCTCATGGAGGGTGCAGTGGGCGGGCTTTTTGTAGTCTCCTTTTCTCTCATGGAGCCATTTAGAAGTTTTCCTTAGTGCTGTTCTGATATTTAGGAAGAGAAAGATAGAAAGATGCTTCCTAGGATGAAAATAAACTGAACAGGTTTCCTGCAGTCTCACCTGGACCTCTCCTGCAATCCAAAACCACAACAGCCTTCACACAGAGTAATACAAATGCAAATTATCATGAGCTCCTCTCTTTTCAGCAAAACATTTTATAGTGACAGAAGATGAGAAGAATGGTTAGCTGGACTGAAGAAACCCTTTCAAAGTTACTGACTTTTTTTTTTTTTCATTTCATTTCAATTCAATTCAATTCTCTATTTTTCCTGGCAGGTACTTACTATCTCTCTTTCAGAGAAAAGTATTTTCCTTCTCCTTCTTTAATCTGACTTTTAATATATTTGAAAGCAGTCTGCTTTTGGGAAGAAAAATAGTTGTGTGTATATATGTGTGCGTGTGTATATAAATATGTATGTATATGTATATATAGAGAGAGACAGAGACAGAGAGATCCTGAGAGTTTAAGAGAAAAAGGTCTGACACTTTCAGCTAGTAACCACAGCAACAGCTTTGCTTTTTTAATGTTATGGTATTTGAAATTGTATACAATTTATTTCTGTAAACAAAAAACCAAAAACAAAACAGATTTAAAAATTTTCTTAAAATGCCATTATGTGTATAAACAATTTTTAGAAAAATATTGGCCTGGCACAGTGGCTCACGCCTGTAACTCCAACACTTTGGGAAGCTGAGGCAGGCAGATCAAGAAGTCTGGAGATTGAGACGATCCTGGCCAACATGGTGAAACATCATCTCTACTAAAAATACAAAAATTAGCTGGGCATGGTGACGCACGCATGTAATCTCAGCTACTTGGGAGGCTGAGGCAGGAGAATCGCTTGAACCAAGGAGGCAGAGATTGCAGTGAGCCGAGATCGTGCCACCGCATTCCAGCCTGGGTGACATAGCAAGACTCCATCTCAAAAAAAAAAAAATTGTGTGTAAAGTTTGAACGCAAATTGTGTTTATCAATGGAATATATTTTCATTGTGTAAATAGATTCTTCAAGCAATGAAGTCCTTCTCAATATGGTTCCTCTGAATAGTGAATTTTCCTGTCCATGTAAAATATCTTTAAAAAATTTATATATCTATATATATCAGAAAAAAATTGGACATAATGATGTATAAGTGTATCAACATTTGCCAACTACAGTAAACTAGAGCATATTATAATTATATTTAATCATTGATGCCAGTTCCCATGATATGCAATCAGTATAGAGAGGTGAATAAAATAACCCTTAATTTTAATGGGGTTATAATCTGATGCAAGGAAGAATCACATATACATGTCACTTCAACACAGCAAGATGCAAATATGAATTCAGGAAATAAATTCAGCAAGAAAGAGATTGTTTCCAGCAATAGTTAAATCATTGAGTTTCATCTAAGCTAAGTATTAAAAGGCTATGGTATATGGAGAATATGACTGTGCAACTGTTCTAGTTACAAATGAATGTCATAACCTGTAATTGTTTTGTATGTTTCATACTATGTTATACTGACTATATTCTGCCATTGGCTAGTTTAAGCTGCTAGTAGTTCTTAGTAGACCATTTTTAAATAACACAAGGAAATGGAAATAATGAGAAATAACTAGCTAATGAGGTCAGTTTGTCGGAGTGCATTCTGAGATTATGGACCAGGACTTCCACCGCTTTCATTTCTAGTACAGAAAGTCACAAGACAAATTTGCTCTGGCTTAAGAATAAGAAAAGTCATATTACCTACAAAAATCATGCTTTTAAGCCTGTCAGAGAACTAAACATTTCAAAGTGATGAGGCACCCTTGGAAGCAAAGAGCCCTCTGGCTGCTTTTGTCCACGGCACAATAGCCGGAGTAAAGAAAGCTGCTATAGATGAAGGAAGGAAGATAGAACATTTTCAAAATTTTAAAAGGCTAAGTGTGAGTTGGCATAATGGTTTATAATACCGAGGAACCCAGACACAAAGAGAGTCAATACCCACCCATCAATTCTTTCTAAGCCTTTTCCTGAGTGCTCACAAGATCAGGGCAGGGGAACTGAGAGAAGCCCTTTGGGCCATCAAGAATGTCATGAAACAGTGGTCTCTCATAGCCAGGGGAGGGCAAGAAAACTCCAAAGTGTGAGAGAGGTGTCAAAAAACAAAGAAACCCTCTGGGCCTATCACTGAGCTTGGGACAGGAACCATTTAACCTGAGGAAGGGCATCAGAGAAGACAGATGCAGGGTCTTACAATGATCATGAAGCAGAATCAGCCTGTGGCTGAGACTGGAGACAAACTGCTAAGCGAAACCTCACCCCCAGCTCAAGGCACAATTTACAACAGGCTGCTCAAACGCGAGGGTGTGGTGGAAAAATGAAGGAGAATAATCTTGAAGAACTGACTTGTTGTGACTAGTATAGTCATAAGAGCAGAGTGAAATCTTCCAGAGGCACTGGTATATAGGATCTATAAAGGTTAAAAGCAGGGCAGGAGAAAGGGGCAAACCTGTAGATACTCAGTTCTCAAACCTTGTTAAAAGACAGTTTCTAGTTTCACAGTTAAATTATTTGAAGCCTGTAATAAACTGCATCTAACTAGAGTAACAACACAGTGAAAACCCAACTCATCTACAGACTATATTGACATTAGTGGCCTGACAACAAAAAGAACATGACCCTCTTCTGGAAAAAAAATACCACTTTTTCTTTCTCCAATATTCCTTTATACATAATATCTGATGTTCAATTATAAATCGTGAGACACTTATAGAAGCAAAACAGTGAGACTCATTTTCCAGATGAAATTAGTTAATACAAGATGCGGCTGAGATACTGGAATTATTATTACTGAAATAAGAGCTACAGCAGCTATTTAAAAGGTTAAGGGATCTAATAAAACATGTACAACATGGCACATGAACTGACCAGAAATCACATTAGAAAGATGGCAAGTTTCAAAAGAGACAAACCTTAGTGCTGGAATTAAAATACAAATGGAGGTTTCTTGTGATAGGTTTATCAACAAGTAGCTCCAGCGAAGGAACAAATTAATGAACATAAAGACAGATCAATAAAAAATATTGATACAATAAAGAGTAAAACAAAACAAACCAGCAAACAAAAAGATTGAGATTTGTGGAACAGTAGCAAATGGCCTAACATGACATATGCATATTTGGTATCTGAGGAGAAGAGAAATAGAATAAAGTCAAAATGAATATATGAAGATATAATTCCCAATAATTTTCCAAAACTGATGGAAGACATCAAATCACAGTTGCAAAAACTTGGCAATTATCCAGCAGAAAGGAGAAGGAGAAAGCGGTATCTAGAAAAATCATAGTCAAATTGGTGAAAGCCGACAATGAAGAAAATGTCATGAAATCAGTCAGAAAAAAAAAAAGGTGGTTGATCTCACATTAGAAAGAATAAAGACTAGAATAAAATGGAATAATATATTTAAAGTGCTTAATAGAAAGATAATTCTTTGATAGCCAGCAAAATAGTTTCCTACCCACCACCCCCCCAAAAAAATAGTGTAATAAAGACATTTTAAAAGTTTGTCTCCAGCAGACCTTTAAAATGAAAAATGCTAAAAGAAAACTTTTAGGCTTAAGAAAATAAAAATAAGAATGAAACCCCATTTGGGAGCAAAGGGATGATAAACACTTGAAGGGGTACAAATGTAAGTAAATTTGTACCTACATTTGGCCTTTTAAATTTTTTTAACACACACACACACACTACAAACACACACATGCACACACATATATGCATATCCATGTGTGTATAGCTTATATATTTATTTAAAAGACTAGTGACTACTTAAATACAAGATGGAAATAATGTGTTGCGGGGTATAAGGGTTTATCAAGAAAATATTTGACAATAAAAGCAAAAAATAGTGGAATAGTAGTTAAAAATTTACTATTGTAAAATTCCTAATTCTTCAAGAAATAATAGAATATGTCACAGTTATAAATATCCATACTGATATATCTGTAACAAGTACTAAAATACACACACAAATACACATAAAGACACAAAAAGGCATAACTAAAATAATAATATAAGGATGGAAAATAGGAAACTAAAAATATACTCAGTTCATCTAAAGGAGGCAGAAACGGAAACATGGAGAAAAAAACAGATATAACAAATTTAAAATAAACAAAAATATGTGAACTTACATATTGCCAAAATTGGATTAAATATAAATGATCTGAAAACAACAATTATAAGAATCAGATTGCAATTAACCCAGCAAAACATAATCCAACTACATCCAATTTACACACACACACACACAAACACACACACACACACACACAAAGTCTTTAAAAATAAGACACTTTTGGCTGAGTGTGGTGGCTCAGGCCTGTAATCTCAGCACTTTTGGAGGCCGAGGTGGGTGGATCACATGATCTTGAGTCCGAGACCAGCCTGATGTCAAACTCCGTCTCTACTAAAAATACAAAAATTAGCCAGGTGTGGTGGCGCATACCTGTAACCCCAGCCACTCAGAAGGCTGAGGCAGGAGAATTGCTTGAACCCGCGAGGCGGAGGTTGCAGTGAGCCTAGATTGCACCACTGCACTGCAGCCTGGGTGACAGAGCAAGACTCCGTCTCAATAAATAAATAAATAGACTCTTTCTTTTTTTTTGTTTTGTTTTTTATCTTGAGACAGTGTCTCACTCTGTCACCCAGGCTGAAGTTCAGAGTCCAGCGGTGTGATTATAGCTCACTTTAGCCTTGAACTCCTGGCCTCAAGCTATCCTCCTCCTATTTCAGCCTCCCACAGTGCTGAAAGTACGGGCGTTAGCCACCCTGCCCAACCAGGCAGTTTAAAAACAAATAGATACAAAATAATATATCATGTAAATACTAACCATGAGAAGATTGTGGCAATTTTAATATCAAACACAATAGACTGAGAGGAAGATAAGCACTAGAGATAAAGAAGGATTTTTTTAACAACAAAAGTCAATTCACCAGGAATAAATTTCAATCCTAAATGTATATCCTCATAATAAAAAAGCAAGAATTAATGAAATTAAAGGGAGAAACACAAACATACATAATAATAATTGGAAATTATAATTCCTCTCTCTCAGTAATTCATAGCCCATCCATGAATAGTGGCATACAGATTCTGCTCATATTCATATACAACATTCACTAAGTTAGACCACCTGATAAGGCACAGAATTTTTCTCAATAAATTTTTAAAATTTTAGATTATGAATCAAAGACAAAATAAAGTTGTAATACACTTTACTCATGATATCCACCTGTGACAGACAATATAGGAAATTTTACTCATATAAATTGCTATAGGCGAATCTAAGTTGCCACTGTCTTTTAGAAAAACATGTACATTATTTTTATGTTAAAGTGCTAATGTTATTTGATCCTATAATCAATGCAAAATAAAAATGCTATTATCAAAATGAATCAAACATTTTAAGTTGAAAAAAACTGCAGTGTACATCAACATAGACATGACTATAGTGTTATTATATTTATACTATGAATTAATTGCGTGCTTTACAAAGGAATTGAGAAGTTCTATATGCTTTCAAGGAAAATTTTTTATACTATGTTATTATCATTGCAGAGCTGATTGTGTGCATCTCTGCCCAACACTGAAGCTTGAAGTCCATATATTACACATGTAGTAAAGTTATATTCTTGCTTTTAAAAATAAGATCATATTTTTTATCTTTGTTTAACAAAAAAAGAATCAAGGAGGCAGTCAAGAGTGTTATCAATGGTAACATCAGATGTGGTTTTGGAAAATATTGGACAAATATACTCTTTGGGTAAATTATTTAAATAGATAATCTTTATTGTTTAATTAATAACAGTGAACATATTGTTTTATAAAATGAGTAATAATTTTAAAAATTATTTATTATATTTATTTGAATATTTCAAAAGGATATGTAATTTTATGATATATAATTATGTAAGATATACAAATACATATAATTTGAACATATACATATTTAGACTCATATAATTTAAGCAAATATTTATGTAGGTATGTTTAGTAAAATGAGCATATGGGGACCCACTAGACATTATCAATAATTTGCATCTTCCTATGTACCCACTGTCTAGAGTTTTGTATTGTTTATTATTACTTTACTTAATTTTTTATTACTTATAATATATAAAACATGTTAATGTGTCTAAACAACATGCTATTGTCTTAGATTTTGAATAAAAATGGTTTCATACTATAGTGTTCTTATATGCCTTACATACTGTATGCCATATATATTCTTATACAATATATATACTCGCATACTGTATACTTATGCTATTATACATGTCTACTATATATGCTTCTTTACCATATAAATTTTTATATATAACAGATACCATACACACACACACACACACACACTTATACATTATAGAATTCCTTATATACACCCATGCTTTCGCATGCAGCTGCAGTTTATTTTAACAGACATATGTGAATTAATACCTATTAGCTTGTTGATTTGAAATGATGAACACTGGGGTTGTTTCCAATGTTTGGCTCTTGCAAATATTGGTGCTATAGTGCATTATGGGGAGTGAAAGTCAAGTGACAACATTTCTGCAAAAGGGCTATGTAAATACTTGAATTTACAGTAGTATTATTAAAATGGTTGCACCAATTTTATAAATCAATATACAGGAGCTCCAGTGAATGAAAATCCTCTCACTAACTTTCTATTATCAAACTATATGATTTTTGGCAATCTATTGAGCATAATTTATATGTTTTTGTTTTTCTTGTTATTAATAATGCATCCATTCGGCATAATTTATACATGTTTATTCTTCTGATTATTAATAAATCTTTTTAAAAGCATATTGGTTGGTTATAAATATTTGCTCCATTGTAAAATGTCTGCATTAATTTTATTGGTTTTAATTTAATTTTTTTCTTTTCTAAATGATATATAGTAGCTCTTTATATATTTTATACTAAACCCTTGTCAACTCTCCTGTGACTTTCATCTCTAATTTGTAAATCTTAATTAACACTTCTTAATTTTAAGGTAATAAAATGTATCCATACTTTTTGTAAAGTCTGCACTTTTTATCTTATGTGAGAAATTCTCTACTACAAAGTTAGAAGCTATCCTCATATTCTCCTATATATTCTTCTAGATCTTTTCAAGTTTCACTTTTTCAAATTTAAGTTCTTAATCCATCTGGAATTGATATGTATATTTGAGCCATTTTAGGGAACTAATTTGTTTTACTATTTTTTAAATGTATTATATATGTAAGGTATTGTCCCAGGATCATTTGGCAAATAATCCCTAGTTTCTCTACCAATTTGCCTTAGTCAAACAATCCCGTACAATCATATCCTAGTTTCATATTTTCTGTACACCTACTTGGTTAACTTGTTCATCTCAGTTTCAGTACAACACTCTTTGATTTACTATAGCTTCATATACAAAATTCTCAAAAAAATTGTAAGTAATTTTGCTTTTCTAGAAACTTCTCTTCCATATAAATTTGAAAATCCATTTACTAAAGTGTTGTTAAAAATACTATTAAATCTTTCTTAAAATTATGTTGAATCCTTTAATCAATTTGAAAAGAACTAATATATTTACAATACTAAAATCCTATTTTCTAAGAATATGAGCTAAACTTCCCAGTTTTAGAACTTTGTAAATATCTTTGCTGTTTAATATTTTACTTGTTATGTTTACTTTTATATTTATTCATATCTGTCAAATAATATCTATAGATTTTTTCAAAAAGGTACATTTTAAAATTCACACCTTGTTCTTGCAATATGAAATTGCAACTGATTTTTATGTAATACTTCTTATAACTAATCACATTGATAAATTCTCATTATTCAAATAATGAGTCTATACATCTTTTGAATTATCCAGTTAGAATGTTAGTTTTATTTCTCTCCCTATGATTATTTGCTTTTGATTTATTTTCTTTCTTATACTCCTTTGGCTGGAACTTGAGTACGATGTAGACTAGAACCTGTAATAATGTCAACTGTGTTATATTCCATGTTTTCAAATAAATTCTTTTCTAAGATTCTCAATTATGTTTGCTATTAATTTTTAAAATATATTATTTATTACATTTAAGGCTTGCTGTATTGTTATGAAATATATTGAATTTTAGAAAATCTTTTTTTTGTAACTATGAGATGATTGTATTATTTTTTTCCTAGGCTATTAATGTGGCAGTGGCATTTATAACTTTCAAATGTTACAATACTCTTGCATTCCTTTTATAGTCTCAATTTTGTCATGGTGTATTAAATATTTTTAAATATTTAAAATTTTATTTTAAAAACACTGCTACATTCCAGTTGCTAATATTTTTAAGGATTATGGCATCTGTATTTATTATTATGAGTGAGATAGGATTTCAGTTTTCCCTTAACAAAACACTACAAAGGTATACTAAGTTACAACCATTTATTCTATGAGGTTAAAATTCACTTCATATGATGAGTTTGACTATATGCACCCTCTTTACCAGCTGCCTAAAGGAGTTTGTATAACAATAGTCCATTCCTTGAGATTTTGGTAAGATGTGCCTATTGATCAACACCCAGTGTTCTATTTATTAGAATTTGTTAACTATTGTTTCCTTTAATTTTCTTTTGAATCAATTTTATATTTTATTTGTTCTAGACATTTGAATATTTAATCCATGGTTTCATATGCATCTGCATATACTTTTCTACGTTCTTGCATGGTTTTATCACTTCTCTTTTTGTAAATGTTTTCATTTGTATTTACTTCTTCCTTCCCTAGTTATCTTAATCAATCTTGCTAGAAATTTGGCATTTTATTAGCATTTTTTGGAGACGCAAGTTGTAGCTCTGTTTATCCTCTCTATTCTGTTTTCTTGATTGCTGTTATTCAAGCTAGTTGTCCATCTATTACCTCTTAGCCCAAATCTAGTCTTCATTGTCCTTCTTGTGATACTGCCAGATCTCTCTCTTCCCGGCTGTCTCAAAGCCCTATGAACAGAGGGCACAGGAGAGATGCTTCAGATGAAAGAGGCATTATCTTGCAGATTCTGGTGTGCTTTCTAGCTTCCAGTTCTAGAAGGTGTTTGGTTGATGTGTGGGACACCCAGTGACTCTCACCCTTAGCATGTTTAGCAATACCAATGCAGGCAGCTTCACTATAAGTTCCATGGGTGCCCTCGCTAGCTTCCCAGTATTGAGTTCAGCAGTCCTCCTCCTACCCTACCGCACTTCACCTGGCCACATTACACAGGTGACTTCCTAACAAGTTTGAAAGACTCCTTCCTTATGAGTTTCATTAACCCCTCGGAGAGGAGCCCCAGCCCCTGGCTCCCTGACCAACAGTATAAGCCTGCAGACTGCAGGGCAACCCAGGCCTGGGGCAACCCGACAAAGTTCTCTGCTCTCCAGAGTTGGCTCCAAGCGCACCCTCTCCAATAGATCCTGAATTCCAGCCTTAAGAGGGAGACCCTCTACCATGATTCTTCCCTCCTTGGGTTCATTCCCATAGCTCTAAAATATTCTCATAGTTCTCTTTTTACTCCCTAGTAGTAATTAATTCCTTGTAAATAGTTAATGATTCTTTATAACTTACAACACTTGTGTGGTTTCTGTCTCATAAAACATTGTTTTTATTATCTACTTACTGCTTTCTTTTAGTTTTTTAAATTAGGTTTTTTAGCATCTAACTTTGAAAAATCAGCTTATTATTTTTTAGCCTTTTTGTCTTTTGTAAGCATTTCAGGTTACAAGAATCCCTCTAAGTACTGTTTACTGCCTCACATATATTTTGAAATAAATATTTTGAAATTTTTAAAAATGATGTATTGCTTTTCCCATTAATAGTTTTGTCTTTGATACCCAAGTTTTTATTAGTATGTGTTTTTTTAATTCCTATGGTCAATTTTAATTTTAATTGCACCAATATCGTGATAATTTTAGAAATGTCCTGATATTTGGAGAAAAATATTTTTTTAAACTGAATAATATGACTTCATGATACACACACCCCATGTGTGATATACCTAGAGTGGTATATGGGTTTGTGTGCATCTGGTGTAAACAGGCAAACTAGATTGTGTAAATGCTGATAAGTTCTCTGATGAAATTAAAATTATGGAATAGAATAAAAGGTTATAGGAAGAAATGGTTTATCTTAGGTTGAATGGGCAAAGATAGTCTCTCTTATAAGGTTACATTTGAACTGGGCAGGGATATCTTGACTTTTGACTCCAGTAATTGTGGAAGAAGGGTCGGACTTGTTGCTGGGTGTGATGATCCGTTTAATCAGCTGAAAGGAAGATCCTTTAACATATCTTTTCTCTTCTTGGAGCACTCTTCCTCTCCATCTTCACTTGTTTACTTTCCTGTTGTGTTGATATTCATTCCTTCCTCCTTGGTTATAGTCAGTAGGTTATCTTCTCTATGATTCAAGTGCCCCACTTGGAGGAGAGAAAGGTGTGTCTGCTCTGTGTCAACCAAATGGAAGAGATATGATAAATAAAAATAAATGTGATACCTCAACAAATTCTCCAAAGTCTCCCCTCAGGAATCAACATATATTACCCGGCCAGGCAGGTTGACTCATGCCAGTAATCTCAACATTTTGGGAGGCCAAGGCAGCAAGATTCCTTGAGGCCAGGAGCTCGAGACCAGCCTGGGAAACATAGTGAGACCCCATTTCTACAAAAATTAAAAAGATATATGGCTTGGCATGTTCGTGTGCAACTGTAGCCCTAGCTACTCGAGAGGCTAAGGAGGGAGGATCACTTGAGCCCGGAAATTTAAAGCTGCAGTGAGCCATGATTGGGCCACTGCACTTCAGCTTGGGTGACAGAGAAAAACTCTGACTCCAAAAAATATGCATATAAAACAATAACACCTACCTACCTCTATAGCCCTAGAATCACACCTATTTTTTTCTTAATCTTCAGTTCATGTCAGCACACTTTAGGCTCTGAATTATTCTTAAATACAATCTCCTTCAACTGCCATCTTTCATGGAATCACCATAGTTTTCATTCAAGCAAGATTAGATTAAAAACAATAATTCTCTCTGGACATGGTGCCTCACTCCTGTAATCCCAGCACTTTGGGAGGCCAAGGCAGGCAGATTGCTTGAGCTCAGGAGTTTGAGACCAGCCTGTGCAACATGGTGAAACCCTGTCTCTGCAAGAAACAGAAAAATTAGCCGGGCATGGTGGTATGTGCCTATGGCCCCAGCAGCTTGGGAAGCTGAGGTTAGGAGGATCACTTGAACCCAGAAGGTCAAGGCCACAGTAAGCCATGACAGCACCACTGCACTCCAGCTTGGGTGACAGAATGAGACTCTGTCTCAAAAAAAAAAAAAAAAAAAAATTCTTCTGCATTTAAACAGAAGGGAAAGACAGCCACATGTGCTTAGTGTGCCTTCCCTATTTCATTAGTTCTTTGCTTAAATCTACATGTAAATCTTCTAAAATACAGTACTTTAATGTATTTTCTCATCAAAAGAAGATGTGTAAAGAGAGTACTTAATAACAAACAATTCTTATTTTACTTTGAATTGTATTACTAACTTTATTCAGAAATTTGGGTTCTTTAAAAACTATAGTAGACTTCTACAGACTTATGATATTTTTTCTTTTATAATATCAAAGAAACAACAGCTGTTGTTGAATTGAGTATGTTGTTCCTTCACCATCAGTGTTATTGTACTGGCCTTCACCATTTTAGTCACATCTTTTATATATATATTTATAAAGGACACTTTGAATACTAATTTTTTTTTATCCAAGGTGAAACATAGCCTAATGTGGCATGATTTACAATCAAAATTTTTGTTCTTTCCAGTCCATCATTCCAGACATTGATGAAAGCATAAAACTCTAAGTTTAAGATTAATCCTATGGGACACTAGTTATATTCCCTGCCTCCCATCTGACCCCTGTTTATTGTTTTCTGATTACAATTTGCTGACATAATAGCTATGTAATCTAAACTGTATTTTCTGAGTACATTGATAAGAATATTAAGCTTAAATATACTATGGACTAGGGACTCAAAAACCTTGCTAATGTTATATTAATGTTAGTACATCACAGTGGTATTTATGAATACCCCAAATCCCTTGGAATTTCACTTGGCAGTAACTCAAGGTAAAATAGTAAGGAAGTTACCCACCATCTGTCAGTACAGCTGGATGAGGGTAACAAGTTCATAACAATGGGAAGACAAATTCAAAGCAATGGGTGATAATTGGTGACATTTCAAGAAAGGCTTTGGCTACAGGATACCATTTAAAAAATCTAAACTCTTGCTTCATGATACTCACAAATATCTATTTTCCTCTATTGCTGGTTAAATATTTTGGTAAATAATCCAAGAATATTATTACTACAGTGGTGAAATGTTTTTCTATGCTTAGCTTTCAAGAGCAGAAGAGCAATTTTAATATTCAATAGGCATTCTTGCTATCTCACAAGTATTGATAAGTAAATAATTTCCTCACAGGTATCAATAGAGTAATATCTTAAAACCTTGTATAAAAGGTTATCCATTAAAAAAATTGATACAGACTAAAATGATTAACAAAAAGACAGTTACAAAGTAAGCAGTAAATTTTCTCAAATACCAATAGAACTTCCATACCTCTATACCATTCAAACAGTTTAAATAATTTGCAACCCTTTATTCTACATATGTTAGACTTGTCTTTAGTCCTATTTGTATCAGAATGAATTGCGGGAAACAGAAAATACTAGCAGAAAAAGATGTAATGAAAATAAGCTGGGTCTTGCAAATCATCAGATTGACCAAAGGAACTGAAGTTATCACTGAATATTAATTTCAAGATCTCACTACTACAACAAGTTAAAGATCAGGAATCTGAGTCTACCACAAATCGTTCTCACTTTCACAGATAATATATCAAACTTATTTTGAAATTTTTAAAATTGGTTTGCTACATATTTTATATAGAATATGTTTATGAGAGAAGTATATATTAGTTTCTGTAAGAGAGTTTCTTGAAGGTAGCATCTTTTCAATAGCAGGATAATTGAAATGTAAGGAACAAATAAACTCACTAAAAAAAGCTAGAAGTGAAGACAATGGTTAAGACTTAGAGTTGAACTGTGATTTTAGCATATGCCATTTTCTATCCTCTTGACTACCTTTGTGAACCATGGAACAAAGTGTGGCTCAGACAATAAGCAAGTCATTGTAGTTACCAGAGATGAAAAATTCATGGAACAAAGAGTGTGGGAGAAAGTATACAGTAAGTTGATGATTTTTTACTTATTCCACATGCATCATATCTTCCTGAATTTTTGCATATCTTATAATTTTTAATTGTCTATTTGACATTCTGAGTGATGCATTTGAGAGAGCATAGATTTTGTTTTTTTTTTTTTACTTTAAAAATTGAGGTTTGTAACAGCAGGATCCCCTTTCTCTTATATGCACCACCACACATATTCTAACTACTTCCGCAAGATTGCATGTTATCTCTGCCTCTTCAGCTCAGCAAGACTGCAGCTGGCTGCATGAGTTCCACCTTCCTGAGCCATGGTCTGGAAAAATGTTCCTAAGAAGGTTGCCAGGGTGAGAGTGCTGCTCACTTCATTTGCTTCTTTGAGTTCCAGGATCACAGTCCTGTTTTGTTGTCTAATAGCTTTTTAAAAAGAGGGCTTATGTTCATACATTTGGTTCAGTTTTAAAATTCTTTACAATGGGAAAGTAAGTTTCGTGAGAGTTTATTTACAGGTGAATTTAGTAAGGGTAGCCACATGGACAAAAACTGTACAATGTTAGAGTATTTCCTAAAGAAAATTTTAAAATGTTAAAGTGTATTTTAAATACACTTTTGTTTGGAAAACCAAAAAAGCCCAAACTTATTTTAATGTTGTATTTTTTATTCTCTCTTTACCTTTTTACAAGAAAAAGACTTGAATAATTTCATGACTTATACTACATTCCCATTCTTCATTACATTCATATGTAGTTTATTATTATATTGGAACACATTGTTAGAAAATTCAAATACTCAACCCTATTGTGAATAAGTTAGACTAAAATCACTTTTTCTCTGATAAAAATGAAATTAAAGATACAATACTTATCTTTCTGTAACCACCACTTAATATTATTTTCATATTTTTGAGATATTAGTAAGATTATATCATACACTGAAATAAAATATTTTATTTAAATGACAATAGAAATATATCAAAAACTTTATAAGTGTTACAAATTCCCTTTGTTTCATGTCTTTTCATCTGTTCATATAAAATTTCTAGCAAAATACCTGCAGCCTACCTACACCAGTAAGAGTTTCTCCAGATCGCTAAAGGTGTCTCAGTAGTCCTCAGAAACAAATCCATTTCCACCGTATGCCTACTATACCACCATATGTCACCAGTATGCTATGTGGGTCTACCTGGCTTAGATGTCCCAGACTATCATAATCCCCACTGCTTTCCCATGTCAGGTGCTAAAGCTGCTCTACTTGGTGCAAATTCAAATAACCTAAGTTCTACTAAGAATTACTGCTCTCTCAGACAACTAAAATATTTCTCATGGGTCAAGCTTAACACTACTAGACCCCTTTCCACTAAAATGGGTTCTAACAAAAAACATTCTTTAACATCTTTTCTAACAAAACACACACATATACACATCTCTTAGTTCTTCTTTTCTGTTTTCTGGGCATGTCAGTGGAGAATTATATCAAAACATCACTGCTATACACAAGTTAAGTAAATTTCTAGGATGAATCTTGGCCCCTATACAAATAGTCTTCTAAGGCTGATGAATCCACCTTGTTGAATCACTTTGGTTTTGTTAAATTCTGCAGAAGAGTGACTGAAAATCTAAGGCTCAAACTGACATTGTGCTGCACTAACAATAGTTATTTTTAATACCATTTACAAAATGAATCTGATGTGTTTACATTTACAGAGGCTAATATATGAAATTGACAGAGCAATATATCATGATATTTAAGACTACAGCATTTGACTTGAGATAAATTAAACTTTGATTCCTGGTTTATTCATCTACTCCTGTGTGATAATTTCACAAATTATTTTCTTTTCTAAATACTGATTCGTTCACCTGTAAAATAATACCTTATAGAGTTGATATCAGCAATATATGAACAATGTCTTAAAGCACCTCAAGCATACCTAGAATAACGTAGTGACTCAGTGGATAATAGGTATTGGAGGTCGTGGTAATGGTAATAGTAGTACAATTAATAATAGTTGGAGATAGTACGGGTGACGGTAGTACAGTAATAATAAGAGCAGTAATCAATGTATTTTCTAGACATCACAAGTACAGAGAATGGTTTGCAATTCAGTACCAAAAGCTAAGAAATTAGATGTGTCCTTTTATAATATGATATATGCATTCTGTAAACTCTGACATTAACTATAAAGAGACTATGAGAAAATAAAATTGGGGCAATTAATTCAAAACAAATGCAGCTTTGTAACTAAAGCCCTATCAAAAACATAGCTTGAAAGTTTTAAGTTGCTAATAAGTCATTAAGAATACTACAGAAACACAGAACTTTATTTTAAAATAATAGAAAGATGAAGATAGAGTAATAGAGTGTAAGGAAGAATTGTGGTTACTAAGTAATGGAAACAAAAGCAAGACTCACAAGTCTAGGTAGCCAACAGGAGGAACATGGAGAGTATGGTGTTATGCACAGCACTCTAGCTCTTTGTCTCCTGCTGCCTCCTATTTTGCTAATACGTTTTGCATTTAGCTTCTACTACTTAGTGGCACACCAGAGTGACATGTTAGAAAAAGTCATGTATAAACCAGTAAAACACCAGTAAGATGCATTTCTCTATTTACCAATCGCAAATGAACTAAATATGCATTGTAACACAATAGATTATATTAAGTGCTTTAAAATTGGTTATGGTAAAGAAAAAAACTGTTGGCTTACAGCAATACAGAACAAATAGCGAAGTGAGTTGCTGCTGAAAAGCTACTAATAAGTTTTTGTATTTTTTTTTCTGCTATATGTAGAAAAGGGTTTGCTAAGCCTAAAACTTAGCAGTTTTTAATATAAGGACTATGAAAAATATTGACTGGTCTCTGGTATAAAATTTGCATAATATTAAAAAATTAATGAGTTAACATATAGAATTAATTTTGACTTGAATATATATCACAGGAATTTGGATTTATTGGATAAACAATTTAGTAGTAAGATATAGGGTTGAACGTGTTTCTTCAACTTCGATTTTGTGTGTGTGTGTGTGTGTTTCTTACACTGAGGACATTACTAGAATTGGATTTTTACACATAATATAATACTATGAAATTTACTTAATAATATAGTATCAAATATATTTCATAAGTTTTCTTTCATATAATTTCATATAGAGAAACCAATTTATCAGAGAATTATGAAGTTATTCATTAGGTAATTTAACTATTATTTAGCAAAAACTCTTAAAACACTTCTCCAGAGACAGCGTTCTGAGAAATAGGATATGAAAATTAATATTTTATCTCATAATTATATTTAATCATTAATAACATAATATAAAATACAGAAGTAGTAATGATCACACTCTGTAATTGTAATTATAACTTAGAATAACAGTAATGTAGAAATGGATATCATATTTATTTATGTCCTTTCTTATTGAATAAAGTATTTGAGATGGCATAAATTACAAAATGTGAGTATTCAATGATCAGAGAATAAGGTGACAAAATGAAGGAAAAGCCTATAGTTGCTACAAAAGTAAACTACTTTGTTCTGAGTTCTGTTACATCCAATACAGAATAAAAAAGAGAGATTGAAACATAATGGCTTACATATCTCTAATTAGCTCATAAAATCATAAAATGGTAACATACCTTTATAAAATATTAATGTTTTCCTATCATACTATTTGCAACTTTTGGTCACAAGCATCAAATAATTGCTTGTTTTGTTAGTTAAGATAAAATAGATGTGTATTGTAAATAACAAGGTCAGTTTCAAGAGTCAAAGGACAGGAAAAGATTTGGGCTTTTGAAATAGAGGCATAAAATGGCAAGTTCTAGGAAACACAGAAAATTTTCTCTTGACCTCTCTTCTCTGGTCCACTGTTTATCTACACTACTATCTTTCCTCCAGAAAAAGGAGTGATAAGGGGAATGTTTAGAGGTAATAATGTAATCCAGTATCAGCAAGACAATGTAAACTACTATACCAAACATTCCTTGAAATATATAATGGCTCGAACATACTATAAACTTTTTTCTTATTCTTGTAAAGTCAAAAATGAGATGTTATTCAAGAACCCAACATCTCTTTAACTTGCCACTCTGTTCCAAATTAGTTTTCCGTTAACATGATAGTCTCCTACAACTAGATGGTAGAAGGCAAGAAAACAGAAGCATGGGAAGCATGCATAAGGAAATCCTGCAAGTGATGCAAACAACTTCCACTCCTGGTCCATTGCTAGGACTCATCACATGGCCACATTTAAATGCAAGGGGTTGGGGGTTTTATTCAGACATATGGCCCAGAACAAAGTAGAACACGTTTCATGAATATCTAAGAAGACTCTATCAGAAAACCTAATAAAGAAGGGAGTCAAGAAACTCCACCTAAAATTTAAAAAGTAATAATTGAAGTTTCATTGTGTTATTTGAAAACATTGTGATAACCAAGATACATTAAAATTGTAAAAGGGGAAGAGTAATGTAGTATAGTAAATTGAGCAAAACTCCTATTTTATGTGTGTCTATAACAAATGTCAGTCTGAATTACCCTCCCTCCTCTAAAAAAGTTGTTCTTCCTGTAAAGGGGAGAAAGAAAAACAGAAAAATGTCAAGCAGTTTCTCTTTGGGAGTTGGGACCTGATAATGTGGGCATGTACTGGGAAGGTGGGGTTTGGAATGTTTTGTTTGTTTACTTGTTTTTAAATAAATCTTTCTATATTATTTATTTTATACTATGTGTATGATAAAAATGAAAATAAAATATTAAAGAATGCATTAGTTTTCTGTTGCTGCTGTAAGAATTTCCAAAACTCAATTACTTGAAACAACAAAAGTTTATTATTTTACATTTCTGTAGTATAATGTGCAACACAGGTGCAATGTGCAACACAATGTGTAACAATGTGCAACACATTTGTGTAGTATAAAGTGCAACACAGGTCTCCACAGAGGTTGCCATTTCCTTGCCAGCTGACAAATGAAGGCTGTTCCCATCTTCTGGGCACAGCCCTTACTCCCTGGCTCATGTTTCCCTTCCTCCTTCTTAAAAGCTAGAAGGGCAGGTTGAGTCCTTTCCATATTTGAATCTCTTTTTCTCTATTCTTCTCTCTGATCCACACTTCTGCTTTCCTCATCACTTTCAAGGAGTCACATGATTAGGTTGTACCCACCTGGATAGTCCAAATATCTCAAAATCCATATCTTAATATATCTGCACAGTCCCTTTTGCCATAGAGTAACTTATTCACAGGTTCGGGGGATTAGAGTGTGGTATCTTTGGGAGAGTACTATGCAGCCCATTACAGAGAAATACATCTTTCTATTCTTTGTAAGTTCACTCATTAAAGACATTTATTTTTAAAAGATAAACTGTAAACAAAGTAAATGAGAAGTTTTATTCTAATTTAAAAGAAAATATAACAATAAAATATAAATATGTGAAATTAAACAAATTAAGTGCTTAAGAGAAATTAGGAAATTAAGAATAAGAGAATTAAAACTCACAACAGAATATAAAAATTTTGAAAACATCATAAAATTAATAAGTAACAAAAACTAATTGAAATTTTAATGCTAAATAAGATAAGAATATTAAACAATAAAAATCATAAATTGAATAGAATATTTAAACCAATGAAAATACACATAAAGTTAAATATTTTTTTCCAACTTTTTCTTTTATTTCTCACCCCCCTCCCACCCTTTCCTCCTGAGAGCCCAAAATTCATTGTGCAAAGTCTTATGACTTTGCATCCTGATAACTTAGCTCCCACTAATGAGTGAGAACATACAATGTGTGGTTTTCCATTCCTGAATTACTTTCCTTAGAATAATAGTCTCCAATCCCATCCAGGTTGCTGTGAATGCCATTATTTTCTTCCTTTTTATGGCTGAGTAGAATTCCATCATATATATCTCACAGAGAAAGTTAAACATTGTTTTCCTACTAAAAATCACACAAAAAAGATATTAAAAGAAGTTTTATAAAATAAGCATGGAATATTAATTCTGAAAGATCAGAAAAATGTAAATTACTGTATTCACAAACACTAAAATGTCCCAATGACCAATTTGTAACAAATAACAAAATAAGCTTTACCTTCTTATACTCATCAAAGCTGCTGCTCTGAACAGAGAAACACATGTCTTTTTTGAGGCATTTTTTCTGCCGGTTAAAAAAGGAGACAAATCAAAGAGGTCTGACAAGATTGTTCACAGTCCTGCAAAATGGAAAGCTATTTTAAAGCCTGAAGAGTCAGTGTAGCCAGATAATCAGGAACATATTAGCTCCATTGCTGAAAACTTGCCAGAGCAATTAATGAGCTCTAGAAAATGGATGAATCATTTTAGCAATAAAGGGTCTCCTTGTTACTTTATCTTGAACAGATTAATAAACAATGGAGATTACAATGTGATGATAAAATTATATTATTGATTTAAATGATTCTGCTTAACTTCTTCATCAATATAACATTTAGTTTATCTAAAAGTCATCAGGATGTTTAAATATCTTTTTAAAAGGGGAAGAACATTTCAAAATGTATTTTTCCCTATATTATTTAATTTTACTGTTAATATTACAGTTATATTAATAAAGGTTTTAGAGGAGTTTTGACTATTAGGACAGATGTATAGCAACACTTACATTTTATCATATGAGTATTTAATATCTAAGGGAGTTTTTGTGTGTTTTAATCAATAGTCAGTTTTTTAAGATTATGAGCATCAAGAAAGATTATGAATATAATAACCCATTTTCCTTTATAACTTTAAATGCCTGCCATAAATCTAGTGATTTTTCCTATAATCTTGTATGTTTTCAAAATTAATAGTACTCCGTTCCTTTTGTTCTTTGACTGATATTCAATTATGTTTGAAAGATTAAATTCCACTGAACAATTAATACCATTTGCAAACTTAGTTAATTAAATTTCCTTAAAACATTTTAAACTGCTAAGTTAAATTCTAAAATAGCTGAGTCTCTAAGACATTTCAAAGATCTTAAAATATAGACCAACTGTACTCAGATTTAAAAGAAAAATAATATTTGCTTATATAATTGAGTACCCTATTTATATGTAATCCCAAACAAAACTTTTGAGTGATTTTAGCTTTATTGTTATTATGCTTATACTATCATATATTAGCAAATCATTGTATCCGTTATGGTCTGGTTGTAAAAAAAACAATCTGGGATATTTAAAATATAGAGGTTTTAATTAAGGGACTACTTACAGAGATAAGAACAGGGTTAAATGGAGAGAAAATGAAAATTGCAGTACCCAGAGATTTAGACAGCTGTAAGCCCATACTACTCTTAGGGCTGAAGAAGCAAGGGAAGGAAACAGTAATAATAAGTAGTCCTGTGACCGCTGGGAGGTATTAAGAATGGGCTTCACCGTGAGAGCTACAGTTGAGAGTAAGCAAAGTTTGAGACCTAGACACCAGAGCTCTATATTAGATTGATACTCATGACTACTAGTAAATACAGAGTAACAGACTTCTAGAAAGCTTTAGTGAGGTAGCTGGAAATGATATTTTTATTAAGTCAAGTGTTTTCATTAACATTTCCTTCACATTCTGGAGATATATTTTTGCATATATGTCCATGAAAATATGTTTATATACAATATTACTTCAACTTTTAAAATATTAAATTTGATATATAATTGGATGAGTACCTATTTAGATTTGAACTCTCCTCTTAGGTCTTCAATTATGTCCCTCCATCTTTTTGTTTGAGATAGGGTCTTGCTCTGTTGTCCAGGCTGGAGTACAGTGGTGTTATCATTGCTCATGCTTGACCTCTCTTGTCTCAAGTGATCCTCCCATCTTAGCCTCTACAGTAGCTGGAACTAGAGCTGCATGCCACCACATCTGGCTAATTTTTTTGTATTTTGTAGAGAAGGGGTTTCACCATGTTGCCCAGGCTGGTCTTGAACTACTGGGCTCAGGTGATCCACCCACCTAGGCCTCCCAAAGTGCTAAGGCTACAGACATGAGCGACCGTGACAAGCCTCCCCCTAGTCTTTTATAACCCATGCATTGCATTAAACACAATTCTATTTTCATTCTCAGAGACCGCATAACTCTTCTGGGACTCTTTATTTGTTTTGAACCTTCACCATAGAATTTGAACTCTTTTATATTTTTCTTTGTAAATTTTTACAGTTTTGCTCTCAGGGTTTGGAGAAATTAACTTTGGGATTAAGCATTGGCCACTGACCCCCTGACTTTGAGCTAAAAGCACCTCAGTGATTCTTTAGCTGAGATTCTTTAAGAGCAGGTGGATCTAATTGTTAAACCATTCATCACCCTGCACTGGGTTGAATGGTGACTTCCAGAAGATATGCTCACTTACTCAACACAGAACCTGTGCATGTGACTGTATTTGGAAAAAAATTTTGCAGATGTAATTAGTTAAGAATTTCTAGATGAGATTATCCTGCATTATCTGAGTGGTCCCTAAATCCAAAGACAAGTGTACTTTTAAGAGACCCAACAATGATTTCATTGAATCAGAATTTAAGATTCCCACTCAGCCGCTTTGGGCTACTTGTGCCTTGAATTAAAGACAGAAGAGGAAGTGACTCAACGAGAAGGCCATAGGAAAACCAGGGCAAAAATTGGAGTAATACACCCACAAGGAATAGTGGCAGCCATTAGAAGCTGGGAGATGCAAGAAAGTATTCCAGAAAAAGTGTGGCCATGCATAAACCTTGATTTCAGCCTTCTGGCTGCCAGAATTGTGGAGAATAAATTTCTGCTGTATTAAGCCACACAGTTCTGGTAGTTTGTTGTGGCCACCCTAGGGAACGGGTACATATTTTCTTCAAATTTTGCATTCAGAAACCAATCCTGTCTCCCTAAATTATAGTCATCATTATACTCGGCAAGCTCAAATCTTTTAGATTCAATTTTGCTTACTGAACTAAAGACAAATTCTTCATCTGGTTGTATGAGCATTCTTAATAGATCCAAACCTTTTTTTCATTCAACACACAGATCATTCACTGTTCCTTGAAAATACCCCATGGTTTCCTGAGAATGTGATGTTTTTTCTATGAAAAATGCTCATTTGTTTAATTCCATCTCTGAATATTGATATCTCACCTGTTTTTTTGTAATGCTAAGAGCCATCTGTCATGGCTTAAGTCAGAAGCAGAATCTGAAATAAGGATATATGTGCTTGTGATTTATTAAGAAAATGCTCCCAAGAGAACAAAGTAAAGAAATGTAAGAAGCAAGTCAGGGAAGGAGAAGACTTCAAAGAGTGTGACTTTATACCAAATTCCTACAGAGGAAAAGCTTCAGATAGGGGAACACTAGTGTGTAAGTTACTTTCAGCATTGTCCTGTGGGGGCAGGAGAGCGGGGCTCACCTATTCTAAGATGTGTCAATTACTTCTGGTTTTCAATAGCAGCAGGCAAAGTGGGGTCACTGGCCCTTCCAAAGGCGGAGGGAGTCCTGTGAAGAATTGCAGGTGCCGGCCAGTGGAAGCAACTGTTCATCAAAGCAGAACACCCGTGTCATCCTCTACACAGTATTGCATGCTTGGAGGCTTTTCAGATCTCGGCTCTCTTCCAAACCTGCTCTGAACTTCACCCTACCGACTGATAATAGTTACAAAAGTTTATATATGACTCTGAGGATTGTAAAAGGCTTCTACACTCAGCAACAGAGAAATTTGGGCTCTAATTCCAGGTAAATTTTCTAAGTTCATTCACAGAAGATTTTATTTTCTCTTCGTTATGCTTCATATAAATCTTTCCAGTTGTACATCTTTTCCTCTACTGAGGGATATTTATATATGTGTCTTACCTCTTTCATGTTCATGCTAAATTAAGACTCTGATATGAAGGAGAGTATTTTAATACCTTATCTTAACATACTTTCAAGAAACGAAGAGTTCCTTGTATAATAGAATCTCAAACATATTAATGACGTTTTAATTAATTAAATCAAAATTTTGTACTTGCTAGCATATAGCCTCATATAATTTTCAGTTTTGCTATTTTTAGCAAAATTGTTGATTTTATTCATAAAATAGTTATTTTTCTTGGCAATTGTACCAATTTTATTCCACTTGCTATACGATAATTAACAGAATATTTGATAACTAGTACATGTCAGATTTTTCTGGGCTCACATTATAAGACGTTATATTATAAAATATTGATAGAAAGAAGTGTATGATCCAGCAATGATTGACTCATGAAAAATGATATCGTTGGGCAAAAAATGAGACTCTTGGTATAGCATAGTTTATTGGAATTGTATTCAACACTCTACCTATTGTCATTCTTAGATTTACTTAATAAATGTTAACTGGCTTTTTGTCCACTTGCCAAATTTTAAAAATGATAATCACTATAACTGACCTATCATACATTGTTGGTACAATATATAATATCTATTAACATCCCTACATTATGGGGGAAAAATAATAAAACGGATTTATGTATACATCACCCTCAAACTTATTAGCTCTATGTCCTTGGACATAACATCCCTTTGCTTTAGTTTCCTGACTTGTAAAATAGATTGCAAAATGTCTTTCCCATAAGATTGTGTTACAATTAAGTGTATATTTCCAGATAAAGCACTTAGGAAAGACTCTGACATGTAATTCCTAGCAAAGGTAGGCCATTTTTACTTCTTATGTTAAGATAATAATAGAGAAAAAGGTCATTTTCATTGTCCAGATAGAGAAGACATTGCTTAATGAATATACTACTTTGTGTCTGTATTGACTTTACACATACGAAATTGGGTGGAAGAACTTTTTTCTCTATTGCTGGGTTATATTTTATTTTTTTAATTAAACTTTCTTTTTAAGATAATTGTAGAATCACAACTAGGATACTGACATTGATACAGCCAAGACAGAGGGAGACAATTTCCATCACCATGGGGATCCCTCATGTTGCCCTTTGATAGTCACCCAACTTCCCTCCCACTCCACCTTCCTTCCTTAATACCTGGAAACCATTAATCTGTTCTACATTTATATAATTTTGTCATTAAAATGTTATGTAAATAAATCACAGCATGTAATATTTGAGATTAGCTTTTTTTTTTAATTGAGCATCATTCTCTGGAGATTCATTCAGGTGTTTGCATATATCAATCAATAATGTGCTCCTATTCACTGCTAAGCAGGACCTGGTACAGATGTACCACAATTTGTTTAACTATTCACTCAAGACAGCTGGGTTGTTTTCACTTTTGATTTATCACTAAAACATTTGTATATGGATTTAAGTGTCAGTATATTTTCATTTCTCTGCATTGACTGACCAAGAACGTAGCTGCTGGGTAGTTGTATGATTTTTGTTTACATTTCTTATCTGCCAATTTGTTTTTTAGAGTGGCTGTACCATTTTATGTTCTTATCAGCAATGAGTAATCCAGTTTATCTGCATAATCACCAGCATTTGGTGTTGATCCTATTTTTTTACTTTAGTCCTTCTGATAGCTGTGAAGTAATTACATTTTGAGGTTAATTTACAATTCTCTAATTGCTAATGACATTGAACATCTTTTCATATGTTTATTTGCGATGTGGTATTATCTTCATTGAAATGTCTCAATCTCATTTGATCATTTTCTAATTCAATTTTTATTTGCATTTCGAGAATTATTATGTATTCTAAATACTAATCCTTTGTCAGATATGTAGTTTGCATACATTTTCTCCAAGTCTGTAGATGACTTTTTATCCTCTTAACAACTTATTTTAAAGTGAAAAAAATTTAAATTTGATGAAGTCCAACTTATCAATTTTTCCTTTTATATTTTGAGCTTTTGCTGTCATGTTTAAGAACTCCATATCATAATCGTTCTCCCCTATTTTTTCCTACGAGTTTTATAGTTTTACACTTAAGTCTATGACTCATTTAAAATTAATTTTTGTATAATAAAAGTGTGAGACTTAGGTCAAGGTTCATATTTTTTCTTAAGGATGTCTTCTTTCTCCAACATCATTTGTTGAAAAAGCTATCTTTATTCAATTTAAATTCTTGTGCACCTATATCAAAAAATAATTGGGCAAATTTTGTCTCTTTCTGGATTCCCTCTTGAGTTCTGTGGATCTATTTGTCTGTATCTCTGCCAATACTTCAGTCTTGATAATGGTGGCTATGTAATAAATCATGAGATTGGATAGACAGATTTCTCCCATTTTATTCTTCCTTTTCAAAATTGTCTTAGCTTTTCTAGTTCCTTTGACTTTCTTTATAAATTTTAGAACATTATTACTATCTACAGAACTTGTTACTGGGACATAGATAGAAGTTTAGTTAAACTAGTACATCAATTTGGGGAACACCGACATCTATAATATATTGACCCTTCTAATATATGAGCATGATATGTCTCTCCATTTACTTATGAATTCATTTATTTCTTTCATCAACATTTGTAGTTTTCAGAATACAAGTCCTGAACATCGTTTCGGATTTGAATCCGAATATTTTATTTATTTTGAACAAATATAAGTGGTATCATATTTTTAATTTTGCTTTATTGCTGGTACAGAAATACTATTTTTTGTATTTTTTGTATACTATGTGGCATTCCTGAACTTACTTATTAAGTGTAAGAGTTTTAGGATATGTTTTATAGATGCCTTGGGATTTTCTAGGTAAACAATCATATTTGTAAAGGATAGTTGCATTTCTTACTTTACAATCTGTATGCTATTTATTCCCTTTGTTAACTACTGCATGGGCTACAGCTTCCAGCATTATGTTGATTAAGAGTGGTGAGAACAGATGTACTTGACTTTTTTCTGAACGTAGGAAAAAATAATTTCTGTTTCACCGTTAATATTATGTTAGCTGTAAGATTCTGTAAATTTTTTTTCTTTTAATCTAGTTGAGGAATTCCCTCTCTATTCCTATTTTCCTGAGATACTTTATCATGAATAAATATTGGATTTTGTTAAAATGCTTTTTCAGCATTGATTGCTATGATCATGTGTGGTGTTTCTTGTTTTTCTTTTTTTATGTTAATTTAGTAGGTTACATTGATTGATTTTCAACTATTGAACAATTTTACATTCCTGGAATAAAACTCACTTGTTCATAGTTTGTAAATCTTCATAAATGTAGCTGAATTTTATTTGCCAATATTTTGTTAATAATTTTTTGCCTCTATATTCAAGAGGAATGTTGATCTGCAGTTTCCTTTTTTCATATTTTCATGGTCTAGTTTACATATCAGAGTAGTACTCATTTTATGAAATGAAGTGGAAAATATTACTTATACTTTGGAAGATAATTTGAAGACTTGATATTAATTATCCTTTAAACATTTGGCAGAATTCTCCAGTGAAACCACTTAGAGACGCCACATTTCTATTTTTGGAATATTTAAATACAAATTCAATTTTCTTAATAGTTAAAGGGCTTTTAAAACTATTTTACCTTGGGTGAGTTGTCCATTTCATCTAAGTGGTTAAATTTATGTTGTTTGTAAGATTTCTTTTCTTTTTTTTTCTTTGAGACGGAGTCTAGCTCTTTCGCCAGGCTGGAGCGTAGTGGCGCGATCTCGGCTCACTGCAACCTCCGCCTCCTGGGTTCAAGCGATTCTCCTGCCTCAGCCCCCCTAGTAGCTGGGACTACAGGTGCGTGTCACCATGCTTGGCTAATTTTTGTATTTTTCAGTAGAGACAAAGTTTCATCATGTTGTCCAGGATGGTCTGGATCTCTTAACCTCGTAATCGGCCCACCTCCGCCTCCCAAAGTGCTGGGATTACAGGCGTGAGCCACTTCCCCCGACCTGTAAGAGTTATTTAATATCCTTTTGATATCTGTAAGATCTATATTACTAGTTGTTTGTGTCTTCTCCTCTTTTTACACTGTCACTCTTGCAAAGTTTGGTCAATTTTATTGATGTTTTCAAAAAAAATTTCTTGTTTCTTTGGTTTTTTCTTTCATTTTTTCTCTCTTCTTTCATTGACGTATACTCTTATTTTTATTATTTCCTTTCTTCTGCTTGCTTTTTGGGCCTCTTTCTCCACATTATTGAGGTGAGGACTTAGTCAAAAATAGTAAAAAATGACTATTTGAGTCATTTTCTCATTTTCATAGCACCAAATGTAAGCATTTAGTGCTATACATTTATCTTTCAGCACTGTTAACTGTGTCCCACACATTTAGATATAGATTATATTCATTTTCATTCAGTGCAAGGCACTTTTAAATTTTCCTTGATAGCTCCTCAGTGACCAGTGGATTTATTTAGATGTGTTGTATACAAGTCTTAAGAGATTATCCTATTCTATTATTGATTTCTAGTTCGACCCACACATTGTATGACTTCAACTGTTTTAAAATTGTTAAGACTTGTTGTATGGCCCAGGATGTGGCCTATCTTGGTATATGCTCTGTGCACTTGAAAAAGAATGCTAATCCTGCTGTTTTGAGGTGAATTTTTCTGTAAATATCAATTAAATAATGTTGTTGTGATCCTCCATATACTTGCTGAATCTATATCTAGCTTTTTTATCGATTGTTGAGTGAAGAGCATTGATGTCTCCTAGTAAATTGTGAATTTGTCTATTTCTTCTTTTAAATCTGTAAGTTTTTCTCCACATATTTTGTAGTTCCGCTGTTTGGTGTCATGTTTCTTGGAAGACTGACTGTTTTAACATTATATAATATACCCTACTCTGATAATATTCTTTTCTCTGAAGTCCACTTTATCTGATATTAATGAATACAGGGCACCTGCTTTTTCTGATTTTTTGCATGATATAGTTTTTTCCACACTTTTCCTTTCAACTTGTCTCTATTGTTATGTTTGAAATAATGTTCTCGTCGAAAGGATATAGTTGGGTAATATTTTTATTCCACTTTGCCAATTTTTGTCTTTTAATTGGTATTCAGACCATTTATATTTTACTTAATTATTTTTATATTATGGTTAAGTCTGCCATTTGCACCTTCTGTTTTTTTTCTTTCTGTTTTTCATTTACTTTTTCACCATCTTTCTAAGTGTTACATTTTTTCTTTCTACATTTGCTTTTTGATTAATCTATAGTGCTTTTGGGTGTATCCTTTTGTATAGTATTTTTAGTGGCATCTTAGGTATTATATTATATATACATTAAGTATAACAATGCATTGTTGTCACTATTTTACCATTTTGAGTGAAGTATAGAAAGAAACCTTACCGCTTTGTATATAACTTTATTCTCCTCCATTTATTTTATGCTCATTTTAATTGCTTCCTCGATATACATTTAGAACTACCATGTTCAGACATTTTTATATTACTAAATTTGGGGAGCTTTCAACGATTATTTATTTGATTATTGCTACATCCTTGCCTGCTTTTTTCTCTTCCAGAAATCCAGTGTCATAAATATGAGAACTTTTGTTATAGTCCCACAGGCCCATCAGGCTCTATTCATTTTTTTCAGACTATTTTCTCCTTGTTTAGATTGAGTAATTTCTATTGTATCTTCCAGTTCAGTGATCCTGTTTTTTCTGTTCCCTCCATTCTGCTATTAAACCTATCCATTAAGTTTCTTTCCTAGTTATTGTATTTTTCAGTTCTAAAATTTTCAGTTGGTCCTTCTTTATATCTTCTATTTCTTTGGTGAGACTTTGTATGTTTTCATCATTTTTCAAGCATGTTTCTAACTGTTCATTGAAAATTTTCTATAATCAGTGCTTTCAAATTTTTGCCAGATACTTCCGATATATCTTTCATCTCAATGTTGGTGTCTGCTGATTACCTTTTATCATTCAGCTTGAAACCTTTCCAGTTCCTGGTATGATAAATAGCTTAATTGAAACATGTATTACAGTGTAAGACTGGATTTTATTTGAATTTTCTGTTTTCCTAGATATTTTAAACATGGCTTACCACCATGAAGGAATAAAAATTGAGATTTTCCACTTGGCCTTTGTTGACACCTAAGGTTTGCAGGTGGACTCTTTGTTACTGCTGTACTGAGGTGAATATTTGAAAGTTTGAGCTCCACAATAGACTTCCAGTCATACCTCTTTGGTTGTGGGTGGTAAGAGTGACTCATTGCTGCTCCCCACATGATTTCTACTGACACTGCCTGGAGGGGAGTAGTCTCATTACCCCTAGAAGGTAGTGAATGTTATGGCTCACCAGTTAGCTTCTAAGAAGATGAAATTCATGTACTTTTTCCTGCTCCCCCAACTAAGTACAACTAAAAATCCTGGACATTAAATATAAGACATGAATAAGACTGTAAGACAATAAGTGGAATACTGCTTGTGGACCTTGGGACATGAGAAATGACAAGGCAGTGAGTTCCCTGAATTTTCTTTTTGCCTCATATCTGCCAAATTTGGAACTAGAGAAGTTGACAACCTGGAGACACCAATGGTGGCAGGCCAAAAAAGTCCCAACAAAGGCCTATGCTGTAGCAAAAAGATCAGGATAGGGCTAGCCTAGCAAGGCAGAGAGATTTTAGATAATGACTGCTCTACTCCAGAAAACCACCATGTATAAAAAATAATGGCCTTAACCCATCTGTGCCAGTAAATTTCAATAAGGGAGCCTAGGCCTTCACCTTCAGAAGATGTAAGGATGAAAGATTACCCATTCCTGTTCACATTTCTATCCCCCATAATCCTCAACTTTAGTCCCTTCCACGATGTCAGTGAGGACCACCTCCATCCAGAAGTAAGGGGAGACCCTCCCTCTCCACATTGGAAAATAATCTTATTTTATTTTTTAAAAGTATATAGAGCATTTAAATTAAAAGCATATATTCTTAGGACATTTAAATCATGTATTGAATACCAAATTTCCTGAGATATAAGTGGAAAAATGATAAATAGCCATCTCAGAAAATATAGCAGCTCTTCAGGAAAAAAAAAATTCAGTTCATGTTTCTCTGCATAAGAGACTATTTCATTATTTGTGTTGTTAAATATTACTCTAATAGTACCATCACTGTGTATAACAAAAGGAATGTGCATTATTTAAATAAATATAGGAAAATCAAATGTATTTAGCAACAGTAATATATTGATCAAAAATACCAAACCTTTCTCTGCTATTTTTCTGACTTACTTATATTTCTAAGAATCAAGAGATAAAAGTTGGAAAAGCCAGATTTTTGAAATAATTTGCATATTTCTCTACGATCTTGTATTCATCATATGCAGATGTATTAGCTATCCATCATTCTCCAAAGATCTGCACACATTTAAGTCAATGCACTTTTAATTTTACTACTGTGAATTCAAAATATTCTTTTGAATGCTACTCATGTCTATAGGTTGCATTCTTCACAAAAAAAGGAGGTATTTAAAAATTAAATGATATATTCATCATAACATATAATAAATATATTGTTTAATATAATATTATATATAATAATTTCTAAATATAATAAATTTATATTTGTTATATTTCTACTAAATATAATAAAGTCTCTTTGGAATGTCTGTAAAAATAGACTGAAATTACTTGAACTGTAGACATAACTATAGACATATTCATTTGTTCCTCCATACAGGAAACTATTAATAACTCCATGTAAGACATGTTAATATTTTAATTGTAGTATGAAAATAACACTTTTTAAAATGTCAGAATATTGTTATATAAAATATTTAATTTTCTCATTTTTTAATATTATTGAAAGTTGCTGAAATAAGATGTTAAAATTTTATAGAATTAAGATTTCCACTTTTTAAATATTTAGATTATTTTTCATTCTATACAGTTTGTCAGTTTTGAAAAATCATGGCCTTTCTTTCAATCATTTCCTAGCACCTAATAAGCAAGTGGAACAAAAATTTATTAAATATACTATTTTTTAAGATAACTCAATTTCCTATTTTGGAACTTTAAGTAATTGAGTCATGAAAAACATATTTAAAATATCAGAAATTTAAGATGTTCTATTCAAGAATTAAGCCTAGAGTGATTTCTTTTAAAGGTATGGAACTAGTGTAAACATCTCAAACAAAGGCTTTTATTTTCTAGACACTTTCTAGATATACAAATGTTAATGGTGGAGATTTTAAGCATGTATGATAGGTAGGTTTTTAATTTATATGTTATGAAAGAAGTATGGAGAAGAACCAATTCATATGCAAAGAAACCTTTTTTTCTAACAGCAAAAATATAATTTTGATATGAATCCATCATAGTGGAATCAAAAAAGTTTTTATCAGTGAGCAAAAATGAGCAATGAAACCCCAGTATATAAGGATCATATTGAAAAAATGTGTATGTATAATTTTGGATGCCACTGACCTCTAGGGCAACAATAAGACAGAGACCCATCATTGACTTATAGACATATTTTAAGGTACCTATGCATTGAGCTAATACATTGCTGTTGTCACAAATACATTGCGGTTGTCACAAATACAAGAAAAGACAATAGCAATAATAATTTTAAAGATCATTCTTCATAGAAAGGTAAGAAACTGTTAAACCCACTAGTCATTAAGGTTACACAGAAGACTAAAGAAGTAAATTAGTTTGAGAAGGACAACATATTTTCATCACTAATAATACTCATACTGACCTACTGAAGTAAGCTAATATGAGTTTACCAAAACAAAAGTAGTTCTCTCTCTCTCTGTCTCTCTCTCTTCAGGCTTTTAATTAAGTTCTCTCCAAGAAATGTCATTTGAAATTTGTTTTAAAAAATTAGAATAAATTTGACTGATTTCTAATCACAAAATACATATCTTTAAAAGGTTGACTACCATAGATATGAGTGCTTGACAACAAATGTTGTGTATGTGTGTTTGTGTGTACTCACATATATCTGAAGTGATTCCTTTTTAATTTTTGAGGCAGAGTCTCACACAGTCACCCAGGCTAGAATACAGTGGCATTATCATAGTTTACTGCAACCTCGATCTCCCGAGGTCAGGTGATTCTCCCACCTCAGCCTCCGAGGTAGCTGGTTCCACAGGCACGTGTCACCATGCCTGGTTAATTTTTGTATGTTTTGTAGAGACAGGGTTTCGCCATGTTGCCCAGGCTGGTCTCAAATTCCTGGGCTCGGGTAATCTGCCTGTCTCGGCCTCCCAAAGTGCTGGGAATATAGGTGTAAGGCACCATGTTTGGCCTACTTGAAGTGATTTTTAAATTAGATGTTTCAAAAATAAATGAAAAGTTGAATTCTTTAAGCCACAATATGCAACTTAATACACTATTTTCATTTTTAGTTTACTTATTTAATAATTTACTTGTTGAATTTAATAAATAAATACTGATATAGTTCTAAAATATGGCCAGTACCATTCACATGCTTTACGAAAGTTAGCTCACTTCAACATCACAACAACTCTGTGAGGAATCATAATTATTTCCACTTGGAAAAGGGGGAAATTGAGGAATTAAGTAACTTGTTTAAGATTACACAGCTAATATGAGATCCAGGATTTAGCCTAAGACTTCTGTATCTGGTGGCCATGTTTCATCACAACAATCTGATGCTGCCTTAATATGATAAATACCATGACTTTTTATGTTCAATCTGATAATATGCTTATGTATGTAGATTTTTATTTAACATAATTAGATACAAATACAACAAGCCTATTACTTATGATGGCTAAGATAGCTGTACTAAAAGAAATTTTATTGATTGAATAATTAGAGCAAAAGATCTCTTAGTGTAGTAGAAATACATTTTGCATATGAGAGGATTAAGAGATCAGGACATAGATGGGAAGAGAGAAGTTACAGGAGAACATTAAATGCAGTAAAACTGAGTTTGCACTATCAAACATCACCACTAGCTACGGAAATTTCCCAGCCTGTGTAATAAGGACTATCTCTTTCTTTGATTATCAAATACTAATCTGAGCTCCTTATGTCTTTTCACATTCCTATTTATTCATCATATCCAAGTCATTCATTCCTCATATATTCCTCCATGGGCATTTCATGTATCCTGCTTCCTTGGTGAGAAATCATGCCTCTAACTTAACTCAGATGGAAGGGAAGGATAACTATCTGAAATGATGGGAGGCTCTCCACACTTTTAGATTGTCCATCTATGAATATTTACACACTCTGCTGCAGAAATGGTAATATATTTTGTTAGAAAACCCATTACAGTAGCCTGAAACACATCTAATCTGGTTTCAGATAAGTCATTGATGACTTATACATGTTTAAGTGAATAATTTATAATCATTTTTAGTTCTATTACCTACTAACTGGCATGGTTGCTTGTACCTTTATTCACCACCGACCCAACAACGCAGTCTCTTTCCCAAAACAGCAACAAAGTTATCTTTTTAAAAATATTATAAAAGTCAGATCATTTTATTTTTTGGTAGGCACCCCCATATAACAAGAAGGTCCCACTAGTTTGTGATGTCTGATTGACAACTGTCTGACATAAGACCCATTTGACCCTTGGTTGGCCTGCTGAGATATTCCTGCTTGCCTCTCTCCACTTCTCTCCCTCCTTAATCAAACCCCAGATACCCATATGTGTTAGGTAGCTAAGCGGTCCTTACGGCATGCTGTGATAAATTTGGAAAAATTAGTTCTGTTTTGGGCAGCACCTGAAAATGCTGGTTAGGGTTAAGCACCGGGGTAAGAGGGAGAACACAGACCATTTGTGTTTGCTAGCTTTACCCAGAGGAAAAGCAAAGTTTCTCTGGTATCTTTGTGAGGGGTTGTTTTACTACCTGGGGCAAGGAACTCACAGAAGTTAGGCTCCTAACCTTCCAGGGAAACTGGGAGATAGCAGTACTATCTTCCTTGATGTGTAGATTTCAAAGTGATGGCCCCAAGCCCTGGAGGAAGACATTCCCAGGTCATAAAATTTTCAAGAGGCTTTTAGATAGATTTACATCTCAAAGGAACAGCGATTACAAGTTTCCTAAGGTAAGTGCTTTAAGGAAGAGAAGATCAGAGGCCTGAAGTCAAGAAGAAACCCGCCTGAAGTTTAGTCAAGCTGAGAGGAACTTAAAGGCTGTCTTGGTCAGTATCAATTAGTTTTGATCTCTTAAGTTCGGTGTTGATCTTAGCCATGGAATTTTTTATAATCGTTGTGCCAAGAAAGGCAAGTACTTTCGACTATAAGGATTGTTATGCCATACGTGCTTTTAGTAATATCACAAAACAAATACTCATGGCTAGCATTTACCTTGGTCTGATTGTTTTGAACTATAATAATGCACCTGTTCACATTCTAGTCTACTCACAAACTCTAAAATTATAAGACTTTAGAAACTTGGTATGTATATAATATTAGCATCTAGAATATTGTTTTGATGTTCTTATTTTTGGAAATTAGAAAAAAAAGTTGAGAAATTTGTGACCTGAACTCTGTATGATGCACTAGCATTGGCACTTGAGTACTCATTACAAAAACCAGATGTTTATAAGCCATGGAAATGAAAAATATATATGTGTTTGCTTAATTAGAGAAAGAAAAATTATTATAAAATTCCAAAAGAATATTGAGAGGTGAAGCCAGCTGGACTTCCTGGGTGGAGTGGAGACTTGGAGAACTTTTCTGTCTTACAAGGGGATTGTAAAATGCACCAATCAGCGCTCTGCAAAATGGACCAAGCAGTGCTCTGTAAAATGGACTAATCAGCACTCTGTAAAATGGACCAATTGGCAGGATCCTAAAAGTAGCCAATCGCAGGGAGGATTGGAAAAGTCACTCTGATAGGACAAAAGCAGAACATGAGAGGGGACAAATAAGGGAAGAAAAGCTGGCCACCCCAGCAAGCAGTGGCAACCCATTCGGTTCTCTTTCCACGCTGTGGAAGCTTTGTTCTTTAGCTCTTCACAAAAAATCTTGCTGCTGCTCACTCTTTGGGTCCATGCTATCTTTAAGAGCTGTAACACTCACTGGGAAGGTCCACGGCTCCATTCTTGAAGTCAGCAAGACCACAAACCCACTGGAAGGAAACAACTCTGGACACGGTATTATTACAAATTGCTTAAATTTTATTTTCTTCTCAATTGTTATTAGCTGAGACATCTCTTGTAATAAGTTTATCCTATAAGAAAATATAGTTAATGCTTTTAGTTGTCATTTGTAATAGATTGCTTTGTATGTGTATGTATACATCTATCTGTGTGCTTTGTATATTTTGTATATGTTTTCTCTAACTGAAAGCTATATTAAAGCAAAAGAAATAGAATATTTCCTTACTTAAAAGAAGTGGCTAATTGAAAACTATCAAAAATTTGGTTACCGTTTTTTGAACAGGTTCATGTTACAAATGCAAATTTAAAATTGCAGGCAGACCCATAAAAGTGGTACCAATCGGAAAATAAAAACATTTCCGATAGTAGCTTTTCCTAAAATAATGTAGTGGGAGTTGCTTTTTTCACTTTTCTTTGATAAAATTAAATTATTCTACCTAATAATTATAGATGCATGTTTTTATTATTGATGCTATAGGATTTATTTATTTTTCAGAAATAGAATAGATGTGGCTTAGTACCATAATACTGTAGCATGCAGTACTGTGGACAATTTGGAGAGTTCTTTAGTTGGTTAAGCCAAGAGACTCCAATAAGTATTCTCAATTCAGTTTTCTTCATATAAAACATGGCATTGGAACAATGAATGCTCAAAAAGTAATTTTGTAATGGTATTATCCACTTTCTTAAAGATAACAAGTTGGTCTAAAAGTCATTAAGGAAACATTGAATCCCCATTTATCTCAGATTAGTAACGACAAGAATACCTATTTTATAAGCAAGAAAATATTATTACAAACTGCCAGAGACTCAATGTATTTACTAAAAATCTATTTTTATATCAGGAAACCCCCAAATGCTAGATTCTGATCTTTACCGCATTAACTCAGATTTTCATTTTCTTATTCCTCAGGTATTAGGAAACTTTTCTGACTGAATTTACTCTTCTCTGTCAAGCCAATCATGCCTGCTGTTCACACTATTACTGAGTTATTTCAAACATTCCATGGGTCTCATGACCTACATATTTAAATACATATTCCTCAATATGCCATTGAAAGCATTCTATAACCTGGCCCTTACTTCAGTGCCATCTTTCAAAGTGCTTGACTTAAAATACACAAACTAGGTACACCAATGTTTTTGTTTCTTAATATTGTCATTTGTTTTTGTAAACCAAGTTGCCTTATTACATGTCTTCTTCCCGCATAGTCCTCATTTCATCTTTCAATTGTAATTTTACCTTTATTTGTGTGATTATTTGACTATTGCCAATCTTTCCCAATGGACTGCAAACCTGGAGGCAAGAACATCTATCTGTATGATTTGTATATTTTCGCTTTAGTGCAGTGCATGTCGAGTTAATAAAATAGATAATCATTCAATAAATGAATACTGTAACAATATATGTCACACATAGTGCTTTGAAATTGAATTTAGTAATTATTCTGTATTTTCAAATAGCAATTCTGTAGGGTACTAAACAGTTTTAAAATATTCTAACAAAGTCATTGCTTTAAATGTCATATTAATTTTTAAGGTGGTAATAAGTGTGGAATGAGTGATTTAGTCATCTTTATTAAAGACTGTATGCCCACATGTGTAACATTTTGTTAGAAAACCAGGATGAGAACATAGCGCATTTTCGTGCAGGGGTGGGAGTGGGCAGTGTCTAAAAAAATAATATTATGAACAAAACCTGTTCACTTTAGATGTGATTAACCTCCCAGTGCCATCTGCATTATTAATGTGATGGGATTATTATACTATCCTAATGTATTTGAATTTCTATTAATGTTTTCTCCATTAAATAAACAAATAAAAGTGGTTGAGAAAGAGATGACATTTGCTTTAACTGTTCATTGTGGAATTTTTTTTCTAAAGCAGTGGTGGTTTGTTAAATACAAACTATTAAATGAATGATATTTCATGAGAGGTTTTGAACCTAATTATAACAAATGTCATCATGTTCTTTATTAAAAGGATTTGAAAAATTTCTCAGCAGAAAAAAATTGATACATAAATCCTTATGATATTTAAATCATTCCATTAATTTAAAAATTATAAGTTGAATTGACAGTATACTTAATTTAAATTTATAATCAAATTGAGTTATTAATTGAATAACTTGAAGTCCTATGGGACATACTTCTGTGTACCATTTTGTAAATTGTCTTGTTGAAAGAAATGGTTATGAAAAGTAGTATCAGTTAAATTAGAATGAAGATATTGTGAGTGTGACACAATGACTAATGTCAAACTTTAACAAAAGATCCTTCTTAAAAATAGTTGTTCTGCAATGAGAACACATGGAAACAGGGAGGGGAACATCGTACTCCAGGGCGTGCTGGGGAGTCTGGGGCAAGGGGAGGGAGAACATTAGGCCAAATACCTAACGCACGTAGAGCTTAAAACCTAGATGATGGGTTGATAGGCACAGCACACCACCATGGTACATGTATACCTATGTAACAAACCATATTCTGCACATGTATCCCAGAACTTAAAGTAAAATTTAAAATAAAAAACAAAATAAAAAAAAAGCGAGAGAAGAGAAGAAGACACAACTACAAAAGAGAAGTCCACGTGAGGGGAGTGTGGCCCTGCTAACATCTTGATTTCAGACTTCAGCCCTTCAGAACTACAATAAACTTCTATTAGCCAAAGGAAAACAAAACAAAAAAAAAACGTTGTTTTGTTATTTTGAAATTTCAGAGATAATAATTTTTACATTTATAAGGCTTTGCAATGATTTTCTTAAAGGGTGATACAAATATGATGTTATTTCAAATGTGAAAATGAATGATAAAATCCATTTCAATCATATTCTCATTTCACATATTCTTTGTTAAATGTTCATTTATTATTATGTTTAGTTGAGAAATAATGTAGTTTGGCTTCCATTACAGTTATTTCTAAGATTACTATCAGAATTAATGTTCCCATATTCCCAGTATTGGAAATTATAGATTCAATATTCTCATGAGCTACAAAATTATTCTCTCTGTGTCTGGCTTTTCTCTGCCTCTCTGTCTCTCTCTGTCTTTAGCTTATAAAATTTATGCACTTTTAATATTATTATATTCTCTGGTTTCAGTCTTAATAGGACCATTAATCCAATTATTTTTGCAGTATAATTTCAAGCACAATTTTTTGAATATATTTTAATACTTTATTGAAAATATATTGAATCAAGAACAAGTGGGTTAGATGGCAAATGAAAAAGAGATGCCACCACAAGGTAGAGACCTGTATCTCTGAAGTATACAATTGATATCTTACAAGGAATTAATAGAATTGACTTTTTAAAAAATATTATGGGCATTAATCCCATATCCAGACCCCATTAAAGAAACCCATAAAGAGAGGAATGTTTAAATTTTGAAGTCTCTTGACTTGGCTCTTGGCTAGTAATTCAAGTTACTTTTTTCCCCCACCAAAAATAGTGAAATTTAGATCCTAACATCACTCTAAAATTCAGTCAAAACAAATGAAATGTAACTTGTGCTCTTCTGAGGGCAGAAACATACAATTTATGATATATTAATACAACAGAACTTTTGCAAATGAAGATATTTGCTCCATTTTATGAAAGTTGTCTACACATTGCTACATACACACATACAGTATGCATTGCATGTCTAATGAGATTGGGATTATGTGTTGAATCTTACAGGTTTAAGAAAATAATCTATTTGAAGAATCCTTATATTAATAGATTTGTTTTCCTTGAAAGAAACACGAAATCTCAACTAAAGTATTCATGTACTTATTCTTGCATTTTGACTATGGACATATTCAGCTCTCTAGCTGCTTCTTGCTTTTAATTTGACTTTAGGACTTCAATAAAGAAAAGTGTAGGATTAGTTCAAAAAAAATAGTACTTACCATTTCAAGCTTTTCTGTCTTTTATTAAGACTGACTTATGCTTGCTATGCATGCTATCAGCCAATATAAATGAGTTTCTTGCATTTAGATAACACTTTCTGGGCAGTCTGTTACTCAAATTTGTGGTTTGGTCTCTTATTCTTATTCAGAGTTTACCCTTTGGATACAATTGCCAATTATAGCTTCTGTTTTTCTTAAACACTAGTCATAATTACGTCTTTCCTATTTATCCTTCTTGATCTTGAAAGTCATTAATTTAAAACATAGGTTATAGATAATGTTTTGTAACTCAGAAATAATACTTATTGCTTCATGTAATTTAAAAATGAGTTATTAAAAGAGAAAACCATAGCTTGAGTTTATTTTAAAAATATGGTACAAACATGGGATCTGTGAATAATGAAGTTCAGCTGCATTTCAATGTTCTTTTGTTGATATTAACTATTTTTGTTTATTGCAGTCTTAAAAGTGAAACTCAGATATTATTGATTCACTTTTATTCTAGGTAACACAGTTCCATCCCTTTATATCTAAAATATTAGTCTCCTAACAATATACCACATTTAAGGATATTTGAATTCAACTTATTATTAGTCTTCAGAATAGAAATCATGTCCAGTCTATCAATGATACATTTCAACAATAATAAATAATAAAATAACAGATATTTTCACACCCTCATTTTCAGGCTAGTGTTTGAAAATGACTGAAACTATGGCTTTTCTTTTGTAAATTGGACATAATAAAAATATTGATATTGAGCTTTTCACAATCTGAAGTGTTAATTAATGTTTACTTTTTACTTGGATTTTAACATTAATGATTGGTTTGTTTAAAACCAAACAAAACCAAACAAAACAATACAGCTGTCTGATTACTGAAAGCCTGTAAGGAGGGCATCAGGGTGAGCATGGAAGTACAGGGCCACAATCTGTTAATTTATGATCCTTAAGGGACATCAGCCAGTTGAAGTATTTTAGCTGTAAAATTCTTGGCAATTACTATTGCAGTGGATATAAGAATAACGAAGTGAAGTCTAGTGATAATTATAATTCTTCCAGTGCATTACAGAAGAATGTCATATGGCTCCTGAAAAAATTACAACCAAGAATTTTAAAATGTATTTGGTTTTATCTGATGATGAAAACTTTACTCATTCAATTTTGATGAATCTTATATATATAAAAGCAATTATGTACATAAATTGGAGTTTAAAATAAACTAGACATAGTTTAGTGATGGTGGTAGTAATGGAATGATCTCAATAACAAGGTCTAAAATTCATTATCTTTCAATCTTCATAATTATTTTTTAAAGTTATAATTTTCATATATTTTCCATGATTATATAGGCAATTAAGTTTGATTACTTTTCATATGTACCTGCATGCTCAATGCAGTTAATTCTGATATGACATCTGATTCATTGGCTTATGTATATCTGGTAAATCATATACTATGAGATGTGGAGAATATAAAAAGAATAAAAATTACACTTTTGTTGGAACCAAGTCGTATTTTTGCATATGTATATATACTAGTGTTTATGCAAAAAACAAAAAAATTAGTGCAAAATGTACTGTAGACTACTTACAACATGTTCTGAAAAATAAAATTATACATTAGTCTTAAAAATTGAATGATATGATGTAAATCTATTAAAAATGGGATGTACAAATACATATCACTTAATTTTTTCTAAGTAAAATGATGTAGCATTTAAATAACATTAAAAGTTAAAAAAAAAGAAGTGAATATGCTACTTGCACAAAACATGTAATCTTTATTACCATCAATAAATTCTCAATTTCCAAAGGTGTTAATGAACTCCTCACAGTACCTAACGCATACCCCAAAATACTTTGTGTGTTCATTATTTGGTGATGATCATGATCATGATCTAGTGTACTGATGTTATTACTCTATAACACCTCAATGACATAAGATAATACAAATCAGAATAATTCTTATTAACATTGACACATTGCCAAAGTACCAAACTTACACCCGGGAGTAGTTTACAAATGATGAGCATCTGGATGGTTATGTATTAAGCTCCCTCAGGTGAATGATTAGGTGCTTCCCATTACTCAGAAACACTTTTAAAGACATGACACCTGCTCCATAACAGTTTCAATACTAAAGACCAACTTAGTGATTGACATAATCTGTGTTATAATGAAGCATAAAGACATTAAAAAATCTGGCAATTTCAAAATAGGAAATGAAGACATCACAGAATAGCAATTACTTTTTATTGTCACTGTAGTTATTAAGATATACACATCTGAACATGGTTTACTATAATTTTTTGAAGAAATAATCATCCGTTCATTACCAGCCAGGATAATTGAGTAAAGGAAGAGGTGTGACACCTGCAAACGAGCACTTTGTGTCCTCTGGAGAGATTACCTTTCTCCTTGTGGACTTTATGTTTGTTTGACAAAACGATAAACCTCATGCCTGTAATATAATGAGATTATCCAATTTCTCAAGCTAATGGGCATTATGCCCTATGTGTCCTGTAGGCCTCTCAAAATAGCTGTCAAGAGCACTCATTAGGATATTCCCCAATTTTTCTCTTCCAACATATGCATTTATGCAGTGTTGTACCTATTTATAATTTACATATAGCTCTCCAATTCAGGAAGTCATAATCTACTTCTTTCTTTTCTTTCCCCCCTTCAAATCTAGTTGATTCCCAAATGCTTCTCACATCTCTCCTTTACTCAACACTGACCACTGCTTAATTCAGGACTTCACTGTATCTCACCACAAGAACAATATCTTTTTAAATATAGTTTCAACTTTTAGTTTAAAGGAGATACATGTGCAGATTTGTTTCATGGGTATATAGCATGATGCTGAGGTTTGGGGTATGGATCCTGCCACCCAGGTAGTGAGCATAATGTCCAACAAATAGTTTTACAACCCATTTTCCCACTTTCTTTCTCCTGCCGCTAGTAGTTCACAGTGTCTATTGTTCCCATCTTTATGTCCATGAGTACCTAAAGTTTAGCTCCCATTTATAAGTGAGAATATTTGGTATTAGGTTTTCTGTTCCTGAATTAATTCACTTAGGATAATGGCCACCATTTGCATCCATGTTGCTGCAAAGGACACGATTTTGTTCTTTTTTATGGCTGCATAGTATTCCATGGTGTATACGTACCACATTTTCTTTGTTCGGTCTACCATTGATGGGTATCTAGATTGATTTCATGCTTTTGCTATTGTGAATAGCATTGTGATAAATATACGAATGCATGTGTCTTTTTGGTAGAATGATGTATTTTCCTTTGGGTATATACTGGATAATGGAGTTGTTGGTCGAATGGTAGCTCTACTTTACATTCTTTGAGAAATCTCCAAATTGCTTTCCACAGTGGCTGAACTAATTTACAATGTATCAACAGTGTACAAGTGTTCCCTTTTCTCTACAGCCTCACCAGCATCTGTTATTTGACTTTTTAATAATAGCCACTCTGACTGGTGTAAGATGGTACCTTATTGTGATTTTAATTTGCATTTTTCTGATGATTAAGGATGATGAGCATTTTATCTTATGTTGGTTGGCTGCTTGTTTGTCTTTTGAGAAGTGTTTGGTCATCCCTTTGCCTATTTTTCAGTAGGGTTATTTGTTTTTTGCTTGTTGATTTAAGTTTCTTACAGTTTTACAGTTTATGGATATTATACCTTTGTCTGATGTATAGTTTGTGAATATTTTCTCTCATTCTGTAGGTTTTCTGTTTACTCTGTTGATAGATTATTTTGCTGTGCAGAAGCTCTTTAATTACGTCCTTCTTGTTAATTTTGTTTTTGTTGCAATTGCTTTTGGGGACTTAGCCAAAAATTTTTTACCAAGGCCTAGGTCAAGAAAGGTATTTCCCAGGTTTTCTTCTAGGATTTTTATAGCTTGAGGACTGACATTTTGATCTTTAATCTATCTTGAGTTAATTTTTATATATGGTGAATCTGGGATCTAGTTTTATTCTTTCGTATAACAGTATCTTTTTTTAAACATTTTTTCCTGACTCAAATCTTTCTCATTCTCTCTTTTTCTCATTCACCCTTTATATAATTTCAACATCCTTGTTAATCATAAGATATTCACAAATTATGTCTTTTTATAAAAATCTTTATTATATGACTCTTGCAAACCTTTCCAGATTCGTTGCAATGTCAGTTCACTCTCCTGCACTGTAGGCCACTTGTGATTCCCTGAATTTGCCCTTTTTTTCCTTGCCTTTGTAGATTGCTGTTCACTCTCTTTGGATTGCAGATTGCTGTTTACTCTCTTTGCAGAAGCTTATGGTCATTTTAGTCTGTCAAATTCTTGTTTTTCCTCTAAAACATTATTTAATTGCTTCCCTTTCTGCAGAGCACTCCTTGATACCTGCAAATTTAGTTTATTGCACACCCTCTATACTCTCTTAGCACTTATTCTATTACTTCATAGGGAAATATTCTAGATTCCAATTATTCTAAATTTCAATTATTTTCCTGCATATCTATCTTCTTTAATTGTATGCTTCTTGAAGTGGGATAATGTCTTGTTTATTTTTAAGATATCCAAATCCTTGATTTTTGTAAACAGTATTTTATTATTTTTTGAATGAGGCACATTTTGAGTAAAACATAAAGGAGGCAGTCTTGGGGTAAAAAGGCAATAACTTAATAGAAGAGCTCAATCAGCTTGTTGCAAACTACTCCTCAGTTACCAAGCCAGTTTCACCTAGTTTAGAATTTTATTATAGCAGCACAAAACATCAAGATGCCACTTTCCATATTGTTAAGCTGGGGCACACTGTGGGTCCAAGGAAACCAAATAAACCCCCAAATTGCATGACTTAGTACACAGATGATTATTTCTTGCTCAGATAAAATTAAAGATAGGTGTTCTGAGGTTTTTCTTTTCAGTGACTCAGGATCCAGGTTCCCTCCATTTTGATGCTGTCAATTTAATATCTAACTTTCTAGAACTCAGTGACAAAAACAATTATTATTTAATTTTATATGTGAAAAAAATTGAGAGATTTTTACAGGTTGCCTTAGACCACTTACTAGTAAGTAAAAACTCAGGCAGTTTAGCATGAGAGTTCAGATACTCAAAATAATACATATCAAAAGACTTCTATTCATGCATATATTCATATCTTTACATCTCTTATTTTTACTCATTTTTATCTACCAGTCTGAAAGCCCTTTGAGTGCAAAAGTTAGTCTTCAACTCCTCAGTACTTAGCACAAAACCTAATGAGTGGTCAATAAAATTAATTTAGATTCAAATTAATTTGTTTGGTGGCATTGCCACGGGAGTGCTAAGGGATGCTAAATAAATGAGAGAGGTACAGTTTTTTGCATGCATTTCCTAGCCTATTGAAAGAAACATAAAAATTATTAGTTTATAATTAAATGAACTGGCTATTGTACATTACATCCCAAATAATTTTAGTATATTTCTACGCATGGTGAATTCATTCAGCTTAAAAAGTTTAAAAACTTTTGTTTTTGAAATTTTATGATTGGCAAAGTTATCTGATAATTGAAGTATAACATTGAAGTCAGGGAACTAACAAAACCTGCATAGAGTTTGCTGCTGAGGACTCAAAGAGCATTGTGATTAGGAAAACAATTTTTAAAAGGCTGAAAATTAAATGTACACACACGCACACATGCAATGCTTAAGTGAAACCTAAAATGGTTCAAAATCAATGGTCTTAATTGGCAGCCGATTCAACTACATTGCAGCCCAGAAATGTCTAGTTTCTATATTTAATAATACGAAGTTGCAATTATATAAACTCTGCCCAGTTTGTGTAACATCGAAGAAAAGGCAATATTTCCAGCTAGATTTTTATCTGTTGTAACTTTTGTCTATGATTTCTTAGACTTAATAAATATGCAAACTGATTAAAAATTAAAACCTTAGGCTTTAGGCCAGGCAATGGCTCACGCCTGTAATCCCAGCACTTTGGGAGGCAGAGGCGGTGGATCCCTTGAGGTCAAGAGTTCGAGACCAGCCTGGGCAACATGATGAGACCCTGTCTCTACTAAAGATACAAAAATTAGCCAGATATGGTGGTGTGTGCCTGTGGTCCCAGCCACTCCAGAGGCTGAGGTGGGAGAATTGCTTGAACCCTGGAGGTGGAGATTGCAGTGAACCCAGATTATGCTACTGCACTCCAGCCTGGGTGACAGACCAAGATTCTGTCTCAAAAAAAGAAAAAGAAAAACAAAAACAAAAAACCTTAGGATTTACAGTTATGTCTCAGATTCTTGATTGTTGTTTTCATATCTTGAAACATGAGAAAATTAATAATTTCATGATATTGCCATTGTATGGATTAATGAAATATCTTATGTAAACACAGAACACATTCCTGACATATATTTATTAAGAGATAAAATAGTAGTAATTATTTTTGTTACTAGGTAATAAACTATTTTTAGCACCAGTTGGTGTTTGTGTAATTTTAAAGATCTTTATTTAATCTTTTGCTTATTAATATTATTTAGTCCTTCATTGCTTTTAAAAGGAACAATGAAACAATGACGATGCTGCTTCTTAAATGACCATCAACCCTGTTTCCTTATAGCACCACCAATAATGTTTTTCCTTATTCCTGTTGGCCTGGTACCTAAACTGAAGATTAACTAGAAAACAAAAGTGTACAGAGGAGCCACAGTATTACAATAAGAAAATAAACTGAAGAAGATTGCTATACCTTCACTATTGTAGATGCATTTAGCATTTACTTGATTTACTTTGTGGAAAATATTAAATATTTCTTATTAGATATTGTAATGCTTTATAGTATAAAGTTATATATCTATACAAATATATAAATAAATGTTACCAAATATTTTATATTATATATTTATATATATTTATATTATTTATAATATAAAATTTTATATATAAATTTATATAAAATTTATATATAAATATATATATAAATTTTATATATATAAATTTATATATATTTATATATATAATTATATAGATTATATATATAAATATATTATATATAATATATATAAATTTATATATTTTATATTATATATTTGTATTTTATATTAATATAAACCAAATAGTTTATATTAAATTATATATTCAAATAATAGTAATACTGCTTAGTTAATAATATTACAAACCATATCAGGCTTATTTTTAATTCCTTTACTTAGTTTATTAAAATTAAATTTATGTTTGCTATGACACACTAAATAAGAAGTTATTTTTTAGAAAACAAACACTTTTTCTCATTAGAATACACTATATGGATTTTTTAAATGTTTTTCTTAATTTTCATCCTTGGACATTAATGAGACTCACAAATCGTAATGAGAACATGCATATCCTAATTTTGAAAATAGTAATGTTATATAAAGTAATACATCTTAATAGGTACAAATTATTGATACATTAATTGAATATATTTGTCTTCTATTTATAACCAATAAAAATTCTTGGTTATAAATATGTCATGAAAACTATATTTTCATGACATAGAGGATACATGAACAAAAAGATTTGCAATTCTTTGAAATGTTTTCAGGGAAAACTCAGAAGAAAAACAAAGAAGAATTTGCATTGGATTCCATTTTAACTTATTTTTTTCAATTTTTTTAACATTATAAAATTTCAGGGCTAAATAGTAAAATATTTTCTTGTAATTAACTTAAGTGGTGACTGACTATAAGTTGCCATGTGACCTAATGTATGGTTTTCTGTGTGGAAAAATAGTGAGAAAGAGGCAATAGGTTTTTCAAGTGAAACGACCTTTATCATTGGGGAAAGAAAAGCTACCAAATTACAGGCAAAATATTATTACTCAGTTCTTTGTTGAAGAAAAGACCATCTTTCAAATTGATCATCTGTTATTGCAAGCATTAAAATAATATAACATATATTTCTGAATTCAATCTTACATTCTAATTTCACATGATATTTAGGAAATAATGTACACTTATATGAACTAATCACTACTAATGAAACTGATGTGTCCTACAGAAAGTCTATTTGCAGGCACTTATTTCAGTTAGCTAATGTAGAGAGGCTGCATTTAGAATTAGCAATAGAATTTTGGATCTGGAAAACCAGTATTTTCTTCTTTTAATTTTGTTTATTATGATTTACTTTCTAGGCCTCATTGACAAATTACTTTAGAATGAACTTAATATTTATGGACTTGGATCCTAGATTGACAGAAATACTATAATTTCATTAGTGCAAAAAAAATTTCAGTTTTACTTTTATAGATCATCAGGGAGCTACAATTTTTAAAAATCCACTGAAAAGTTGGGTTTTTGCTTCAGTAAGATGTTAGAGACAAAGGCTTCCTTGCCAAAAAGAAATAGAATTAATATCTTAGTTCGATTTCAGAATGAAAGTAGAGAAAAAATATCTTTGACATCAGACTATGGAAGGCTATTTTATCCCTATTCAATCTTATACATATTTGTGAGATGTAATAATTACAATGACAAGGGGGTTCACTCAACCCTTAAAGACCAGTGAACACAGAAACAGGAAAGATAATAGAGAATTATCTATTAGTACGGTTTCATGTAGAATGAAGGATTCATTGGTTTTCTAGGTAGGAATCTAGGCTAGAAACAAAAACACTAAAGAGTACCTAGGGGCAATGAGTGTGATTTAATGCAATCTTGTCAGAACATATGCAAGAGAATATTCAAATGTAATTATAGGTGTCATCTCTATTGAATCACAGTTTGCAGAATCCATTTGGAAAGCATTGCTAAGAATTTCTTTTATAAATTAAAAAAATGTTTCTGTCACTATCATAAAGAGAAAGTAAATATTAAGGAATAAGAAAAAACTTTCAATAGCAAGGCAACTTAAAATTCCAAGCTTTCTTCAAATTAATTGTGCCTTTATTTGGACAAGACTGGATAAATAAACATAAAACAATAATTTTCCCTAAGAAATGAGTAGCAATTTGTTAATCAAAGACAGGCAATTTATTATATAGTATATTTAAAACATTTCAAAATTCAATTTGTTATGAATTAATTAGCAATTGTATACCACGTCTGAGTCTATGCAGAGGAAAATGGGGGAATTTAAACAAATTAAAAATGTATCTTTTGGTAAAAAATTAAGTACTTTCATATGACTAACCAGATTATTGAGTCTACAATATTTCTATCTTGAACAGTTCCACTTTTTATTTTATTTTAAAAAGAAAATTTAGTTAATCAGGTAGGAAGATGATGGTAATTAAACATAATTCAAATCCTGGAAATGGATAAATATAAAAATAAATTTCAGGCCAATCTGTAAATTGTCGAGGACTTTCTTGGAAGCAAAAATTTCATGAACAGTAAACAGTAATATGTAAGAAAATTATGTTATGAAACTTCTGCTTTTGATTACTCAAACCGTATACAATTAACCAAAACCATCAAATGTTATGGGAAATCCTAATTTCTTCTCACATACTTTCTTGAAAGAGTAAAAATTTTTCAAGAATTTTTCAGTAAAATATGTATAATCCCAACTCATTGAGCAATTACATGTAATTTTTAAGAAATAACAAAACTTTTACCCTAAAATCCAGTTAATTCTCAAGAGTTTTCTCAGTATTTAACATGAATGAATTCACCACAAATGCTATTTATTATGAATTCAATTACCATATGTCTCCATCTGTTCAGCATGCAATAAAAAAAAAATCACATATTCGGTGGCTTAAACAATAGACATTTATTTTCTCACAGTTCTGGAGGCCAGAAGTCTGAGATCAGGATGCTAGCCTTTTTAGGTTCCAGTGAGGGCCCACTTCCTAACTTGCAGACAACCACTTCTGTGCTATATCCTCACATGGCAAAGACAAAGTAAGCCTTCTGGTGTCTCTTTTCACAAGGGCAGTCATCTCATTACGAGGGATCCACCCTTATGATCCCATCTTACCCTAACTTCTTCCCAGAAGACCTAGTTCCAAATACCACAACATCAATGGTTAAGGCTTCAACATACGAAATTTGGGAGAACACAATTCAGTCCATAACACTATAACTTCCTCACATTGAGTAAATTGAAAGTTGAAAAAGGAGTCATTCATTTAATCTGTTCATTGTCGTCTTGATAATAAGGGGAATTAAAATAACCCATTGTTTTATATATAGTATTTTACACTACAGTTGTTCTGTAATAAAGGAGAGGTCAAGGACAGGCAAGTGCAAATGTGAGTGAGAGCTTGTCAATGAAAAAAGGACCATTTAGTTGGCTCTACTATAAAAATAAATATTTTTAGTAGCAAATTGACTTCAAAGAACAACATATTAAACATATTTGCTATTTGTTATAAAAGCAATTATCTGGTATTGAAAATATTTTTCTTAGTGGAGAATAAAAGCATACTCTTACTGGTATTGATAATATTTTCTTTAATTTTTACCAAAAGATTTTATCAGCAAACCCTATGTGCACGCACCTTAGACAGTATTAGACTGCAGTTTTAAGAAAGATAGTGCCAGTTTCATTTTGACCAGAAAAAAATAAAAACCTATGACATAATTAATGTTTTATCAATAGTAATTTAGGTTTATGTCCTACTCATTAGAAAGATATTTGCTTTAAACTTTTACATAGTATATATTTTAACTTTAGGCCATTATCATCCAGTAGAAAAATACTGAAACCACATATGTAATTTTGAATTTTCTAAATATAATATTTCTTAAAAGCCAATAAAGGAGGTAGAATTATTTTTAATATATAACATTTAAATAATATGTATTTAATATTATTTCAACATGCAATCCAAGATTATTGAAATAATTCATATATTCTTACATTAAGTCTACAAAATTCAAAATACAGTGCCTATTTTACATTTACAGCAAATGGCATTTGAACTAGTCAAATTTTAAATACTCCTATTAACCATCTGCACCTCCCTGCTGGTAACCCTATTATTTGATAGTACAACACAGTCACTATAGTCAATAATAACTTAGTTGTATATTTTTAAATGACTTAAAATGTAACTGAATTATTTGTAACTCAAAGGATAAATGCTTGAGGGAATGAATATCCCATTCTCTATGATGTGCTTATTTCACATTGCGTGACTGTATCAAAACAACTCATGTATCCCATAAATATATACACCTACCATGTACCCACAAACATTTAAAAAATGATTTAAAAATTAAACATAAAAAACAAAGTTTAAATGTTAAATAGCTATATTTGACTAGTGGCTGCTGCATTAGAAAATACTGCTTTGTGCTATCCATTTAAAAGACATATATGTTTTAATAATATTCACATAAATTACAGGCTGAAGGGAAAATATACAAGTCTAATAATATACGTAGCTACAGCACTTTTCCAGAATTAATCACGTGTAATCAAAGTTATGAAGTTGTTCTGACATGGTACAAAATGGATGAAAAATGCTTTAAAGAAAATGTAGAATTTAACAATATAACTACATCATCTTAGGATAGTATGGTCTTATTTTGTGTGACTACTCATTGTGGATACTATGAGATCTACATTCTGTACTACATGCTATTTTCACCATTGCAATGAGTGAGATAATCCAATAAATTCCCTTAGCTGGTTAAGGTAATTGAATGTTTGAAGAATATTTTGTTGCACACTGATGTGGATATTTCCAAAGACTGTACTTATTTAAAATCTTTTGGGCAGAGCAAAGCACTAGGAAATTATCTTTTTATTTGGGATAAAACCCAGTGGGATTTGTCAGGAGAAGATTGGGCAGGGTGAATAAATTGAGTCTATTTGCCCTGTTTCAGCCAAGAAAGAAAGTTGTGCCTAATTGTATAATCTTGATATATTCCTTGTTTAATGTTGATAATACTGTAAGGTGATAATGATTGATATTCAATTGTGAATTACAAAGGAATGTAATACTTTGGATGTTTTCACTTTGAGTTTTTTCCTTCATAGTTAGTAAAACTTCTGTGATTGTATATGTACAGTTTTTATTTTTACCATTTTTATTATTCAATTTATTTGTCATATTTCTTTCTTATATGTTTGTTAATGTTTTGCAATCAATGTAGATTAATCTTGGATTAGCTTTCCAGCTCATAACTGCTTGCTTTATTAGATTAGCCCCCCCATACAGAAAAGCAGGTCCCAGTTGTCATGTACATTGTAATCTTCTTAATTGGCTATCTGTAATTAACTCCGAGGTAGGTATCTAATCTAAATGGGCCAATCAGATTCTGAGTCAAAGTAAAACAAACAAACAAACAAATAAAAACACCTATTACTAACCACTGATAAGCATTGAAATGTCACTAGAGCTGAACTTCATTTTACAGGTTCTGGAGAAAAAGTCCAAAAAGTCCATAACTACTGAATTATCTTGTAGGAATCTGGTTTTCCCATATTCTTAGCTATAATAGTTCAGCAATTCAGCTATTCCTTATAATATGTCTAATGTCCCAGAACCCTACCAATAATTTGCTTCATTAATTGAAGTAGCCAGAAAAATTTTCTGTTATCTCTACCCAAGATAAATTTAACTAACTCATAAATTGAGACCAGATGTATTAGTCAGGGTTCTACTGTTTTTCAAGCCAGATGCTTCCAGATGGTGAAAAACATTAGAATTATTAGAAATAGAATAAGAACTATAGGAAATATGTGTATTTAGAATTGGTTATGGAGTTCATATGGGCAAAAGACAATGTGTCTTTCCTCTAAATTACAAGATGGGATACTAATAGCCCTTATTATGCTGTAAGGGCAATCTTGAAACATGAGCATCAAGGGCTAAGTTAAAAAGGGATCAGGTTTTGGAAGTAAAATGAAGTGTTACAAAGTGAATTGTGTTCCTTAAAGTTCATATCTTAATGCCCTAACCTTCAATGTGATTCTATTTAAAGTTAAGACTTTTAGGAGGTGATTAAGATTAAATGAGGTCATAAGGGTGGCGTCTAATCTGATGGAAATGGTGGCTTGATAAGAAAAGGATAGATCCCTCACTCTGTCCTTGAACATTCACCTAGGAGAGGCAATGTGAGCACACAGCGAGAAGTCATCAGTCAGGAAAAGAGCCCTCACCAAAAACCTAATCATAATCGCCCTTGACCTAGGACTTCCATTCTCCAGAACTGTGAAAAAATAAATTTCCTTTGTTTAAGTTACTCAGTCTGTGAGACTTTCGTTATGGCACACCTAGCAGAGTAAGAAGTTGAGTAAGGTCAATTGGCGCTGATTCTAAAAAAAGAGTAGACTCTTTAATTGACCATACCTTCATTAACCTAAAACATGAATAAGAGGAGACGAAGACATTCCTTCATTACAGATGATCATTTAGATGAAAACAATATGTTCCCATAAAGAAAGATAGTGCCGTATTTTAGCATATTTTTAGTTCCAATGATTATTTTAATTACTATGCACATCTTTGTACAGCTTTTGATTTTGTTTCATGGTAAGATAAATGACTCTCAATATAAGTCCCAAAAAGAAAGCTCGCTAACATTCAGAATACTCTGTGTAAGGTTTTTTTTGGTAATGGCTTTTCTCTGGATACACGGCAAAGACTGAATAAGGTGCTAACCAGTGAGCAAAAGATTATATCCTCCCTTTCTAAAATTATTTTTCATAGAATGTCATTTCAATAACCAGAAGATACTACATTGCAATGTCATAAAATACACAAAGGTAGTCTTGATTTTGTAACAAAAATAGTACCCTGGATTAATTCTTCTGTAAGTCATATACAATAAAGAAATTTTAAACAACAATAATTATAATGAATGATAAAAACACTTGCTGAACTTTAAGAGAAGAATACAGAAAAGGAAAAGAAAAAGACAAGGATATGTTTGTTGGCCATGTAAATGTCTTCTTTTGAGAAGTGTCTGTTCACATCCTTTGCCTACCTTTTGATGGAGTTGCTTGTTTTTTTCTTGTAAATTTGTTTAAACTCCTTGTAAATTCTGGACATTAGATCTTTGTCAGGTGAATACATTGCAAAAAGTTTCTCCCATTCTGAAGGTTGCCTGTTTACTCTGATGATAGTTTCTTTTGTTCTGCAGAAGCTCTTTAGTTTAATTAGATCCCATTTGTCAATTTTGGCTTTTGTTACAATTGCTTTTGGCGTTTTCGTCATGAAGTCTTTGCCCATGCCTATGATCTGAATGGTATAGCCTATGTTTTTTTCTAGGGTTCCTATGGTTTTGGGTTTTACATTTAAGTCTTTAATGTATCTTGTGTTTTTTTTTTTCATAAAGTGTAAGGAAGGGGTCCGGTTATAGTTTTCTGCATATGGCTACCCAGTTTTCCCAGCACCATTTACTGAGCAGGTTTGTTGAAGATCAGATGGTTGTAGATGTGTGGTGTCATTTCTGAGATCTCTGCTCTGTTCCATTGGTCTATATGTCTGTTTTGGGACCAGCACCATGCTGTTTTGGTCACTGTAACTTTGTGGTATAGTTTGAAGTCAGATAATGTGATGCCTTCAGCTTTGTTCTTTTTGCTTAGGATTGTCTTGGCTATACAGGTTCTTCTTTGATTCCATATGAAATTTAAAATAGTTTTTTTTTCTAATTCTGTGAAGAATATCAGTGGTAGTTTGATGGAAATAGCATTGAATATATAAATTACTTCCAGCAGTATAGCCATTTTCACGATATTGATTCTTCCTATCCATGAGGATGGAATGTTTTTTCCTTTGTTTATGTCCTCTCTTATTTCCTTGAGCAGTGGTTTGTAGCTCTCCTTGAAGAGGTCCTTCATATCCCTTGTTAGCTGTATTCCTAGGTATTTTTTTCTCCTTGTAGCTATTGAGAATGGGAGTTTATTCATGATTTGACTCTCTGCTTACCTGTTGTTGGTGTAAAGGGATGCTTGTGAATTTTGCACATTGATTTTGTATCCTGAGACTTTGCTGAAGTTGCTTATCAGTTCAAGAGTTTTTGGGCTGAGATGATGTGGTTTTCTAAATATAAAAGTATGTCATCTGCAAACAGAGACAATTTGACTTCCTCTCTACCTATTTGAATACCTTTTATTTCTTTCCCTTGTCTGTTTTGCCCTGGCCAGAACTTCCAATATGATGTTGAATAGGAATGGTGACAGTGGGCATCCTTGTCTTGTACCAGTTTTAAAAAGGAATGCTTCCAGCTTTTGCCCATTCAATAAGATATTGGCTGTGGGTTTGTCATAAATAGCTCTTATTGTTTTGAGATATGTTCAACATCACTGATCATCAGAGAAATGCAAATCAAAACCACAATGAGATACCATCTCATGCCAGTCAGAATGGTGATTGTTAAAAAGTCAGGAAACAATAGATGCTGATAAGGCTCTGGAGAAATAGAAACACTTTTACACTGTTGGGGGAAATGTAAATTAGTGCAATTATTGTGGAAGACAGTATGACAATTCCTCAAAGACCTAGAACCATAAATACCAATTGACCCAGCAATCCCATTACTGAGTATATGCCCAAGGGAATATAAATCATTCTACTGTAAAGACACATGGACACGTATGTTGATTGCAGCACTTGTTGCAATAGCAAAGTCATGGAACCAACCCAAATGCCCATCAGTGATAGACTGGATCAAGAAAATGTGGTACATATACAGCATGGAACACTATGCAGCCATAAAAAGGAATGAGATTATATCCTTTGCAGGGACATGGATGAAGCTGGAAGCCATCATCCTCAGCAAGCTAACACAGGAACAGAAAAGCAAACACTGCACATTCTCACTCATAAGTGGGAGCTGAACATTGAGAACACAGGGGCACAGAGAGGGGAATCACACACACCAGGGCCTGTTGGGGGATCGGGGGCTAGGAGAGTGAACTTAGAGGACGGGTCAACAGGTGTAGCAAACCACCATGGCAAATGTATACCTGTGTAAGAAAACTGCAAGTTCTGAACATGTGTCTTTATTTTTAGAAGAAATAATAAATGAATAAACCATTAACAGAAAGAAGAAAAAAGGATCAATGATATAGAATGAGAGTACATAAGGAAGGTCTACAACGGGCATTCTTTAGCAAGAACAAAATGTGTGTTACTTTTAAAAAGAGATATAACTCATACGTTATTATAATAGTATACCTAAGCAAGTAATGTGTTGTCAAAATATTTAATTGCAATATAACAATGATTTGTAGATATTTCCATTGTCTTATTCATAAAATAAATTTCAACTCTACTTTCCTGACAACCCTTCTGCTAACGCAGGTTATAATTTCAAAGCGCACCTAACTCACATCTCAAAAATTCTAACCTGGGTAAATATGCCAAAATTGAGGAGCCATCACTATCAATAAAGATAGAATATTGCTAAAATCAATGTCCATTTTTATGATGAGAGAAAATAAAATCTAGATGGAAGTGACAGAATTAATGGGCCCATGAAGGTTATTTACAAAGGAAATAAATCCACCAAGAGGTGTTAAACATATGTTTTTAAAGAACACCTGAGATATGAAAGTTTTGGAGGCAAGTATAAAGAAAAATAATCAAGACTCAGAATGAAGTCCACTGTAAGTTATGAACCCTGAACAGATGAAAGCATAATTGATATTACTGCATATATACCCATAATTTATTTTTATACTAGATTTGTTTCATATAAAGATGATTTTTACTGTGATAAGTTACTTCAGGTCTGTAGCAGAGATGCATGTCCCTTTCTGGAATTTATTTATTTTATTTTTATGTAGAGATGAATTTAATTTTTAGAATTTGCAGCTTTGTGTCTAATAAAATTATATAACCGGAGACAACAACATGTTTTATGTCACTCAGAAGAAAATGTCAGAAGATGAAGTACAGTTTTTCATGTTTTTAATTACAAAATGGAGACATAACACCTTCTGTATTGTTATAATATATTCATTAAATTCCATGTGATTTGAAGAATATAAAGCAATAATTTAAAAATATTTTCAAATAATTATAATTTAAAATATCTTATTATCACTGCATTGCATTTAGTTACATTAAGTATACCTTTAGCATAATATTTATTTTTGGTAAAAGAATCAATTTTGCCCTTTTCTACTATTAAAAATATGTTAGCAATCATTTTGATGAATATAAATAAGAACAAACATTTGAAAAACATCTTGCAAACACCAGAAACAAAAACAGAGTAACTCCTTATCTAGTAAAATATTTAAATAGTTTTTTGGGGCTTAACTTTTCTAAATAGTAAGAAGTCCCCTGTGCAATCCTTATTCCTAATTTGGTGATGGAGCCCCGTTGTGGTGGTGGGCCAAAGCCATCAGTTATTAATATCTGAATCTACAGTTGTTGACTTGCTTGAATCTCTACTTTCTTCTTCCAGTGAGGCAGAATTTATGAATTTCAGTTTTCCAAGCACCATCAGAGGACAAAACAAACATAGAGATAAAATTACATTGAGTCTTAAAAAATAGGTTATACATAGGTAGAAAAAGAAAAGAAAGGATAAAACAGGCAAGTGCAGTAGCAAGAACACAGGCAAAAGACACAGATGTCCGTGGTGTATTCAGCAGTGAGTAAACAGCCTGGACTAGCATAAGGTGCACATGATATCAAATTTCAAAAGGCCTTGAATACTAGACAAGCAGCATTCACTTTTATCCTAAGGCTAGTACAGATCATTAAATATTGGGATAAAGTGCTAAGAATATAAATGGTTTAAGTTTAATTTTTAAAAATTACTGCTGTAAACTTAGGTACTACCTCTATCTAGATTGCCATTCTTCACTTTCTTCTGTCAACATTTGCATGAATTGCAGCAAGGTGACATTGGTAGTGCAGAGATTGATTTAAAAAGCAATTGCCCTAGTCTAGGTATGAGGTATTGAAGAACAAATTAACAAGAATTGATACAGATAATTTGGAGGGAAAGAAGACCCTCTAGGAATGAGAAAATTAGGACATCTTTGACAGAAATGACTTCCTAGCTAAGGAAAGGAAGAATAACAGAAGGTAGTTAAGAGAAATGCAGAACTGATTATGAAGACAGGAAGAGAATAAGAACAATACTTATCAAAAACAGAAAGATATCTTTAATTTAGAAACTGCCACCATAATTTATCCAATATGTAACTTTGATTTTAGTTAATGTAAGGCTGAGTGACTATCTTGAACTGAAATGCTTTGCCTAAAAATGTAACAGGATTTGGGTGAGAGTTGGTGTGGCAGGGGAACCTCCACTGAAGATGATATGAGAGGATTTCCTGTGGCAAGGATAGTCAAATGCTAGAAGTGGTGACGTCTAATATTCAGGGCTATACTAGTTGTTATGCTGTCTTACATGGAAATACCCCTCTATACTCTCAACATAATTAGCACATACACTTCTCAGGAAGGTGCTCAACATTGTGAAATGGTATTTAAGGATAGAGTGGGAAGAGAGGCATGATATAAGAGAGCTAAGGCTAAAAAATTCATAGAAGCAAGAAATTCTAAACTGAGATGATTTGGAGATATATAGACCATCAATAATTTTTACAGACTCTAGAGAATGAGTGTAAATTCAAAGATCTTTATTTAAATTTGAATGTATTAGCTGATCTCCAGTACTCTGGAGGACACTACAAATATTCTGTCACTGGACTTTGAAGTAAAAGTGAAATCTTAGTCCTAGACCAGAGAGAATTGATGATGAATTAATAGTAAAAGGATAATAAGTTGGGAAAATACAAAATGCACAAAGAAAGTCAAAGGCAAATGTGTCAAACAAAATTCTATAGGAGTTGAAAAAAGGAAAAGGAATAAATATCCTAAAACCCTGAGGTTGCAGTGGAGAAATGTGATGAACAACAGCAACATAGGCAACAACACTCTGAGATGGTAGGCCAGGATGGTAATAAGAGTAGGAAAGCAAATCTCTAGATGTATTTTATGATTTAGATTAAGCAAATATCTTCCTCCCCTCATAGTATTGTTAGGTATTTATATACTGAAATAAATGTCTGATTGGTTTAAGACACCAAGATAATGAAGCTTTACAGAAGTTTCAGTCTAAATCAGTAATTCGGACTTTGTTGAAAGAAAGAATAATTTGAAACAGCTATTTATTTTTTCTTATTTTGTGGCAGTGGTGATTTAATATGGAAATAGAAGAAAAAAACAGAAGAAATGGATAAATTCCTGGACACATAACCCTCCCAAAACTAAACCAGAAAGAAGTTGAATTCCTGAATAGACCAATAACAAATTCTGAAATTGAGGCGTAATTAATAGCCTATCCACCAATAAAAGCCTAGGACCAGATGTATTTACAGTCAAATTCTACCAGAGGTACAAAAGGGAGCTGGTACTACTCCTTCTGAAGCTATTGCAAAGAATTGAAAAGAAGGGACTCCTCTCTAACTCATTTTATGAAGCCAGCATCATCCTAACACTGAAACTTGTCAGAAACACAACAGTAAAAACAACAAAACTTCAGGCCAATATCCCTGATGAAGATTGGTGCAAAAATCCTCAACAAAGTACTGGCAAATCAAATGCAGCAGCACATCAAAAAACTTATCCACCACAGTCAAGTCAGCTTCATCCCTGGGATGCAAGGCTGGTTCAACATACACAAATCGGTAAGTGTAATTCATAGCATAAACAGAATCAAAGACAAAAACCACATGATTATCTCAATAGATGCAGAAAATTCAACACCCCTTTATGTTAAAAACTCTCAATAAATTAGGTATTGATGGAACATATCTCAAAATAATAAGAGCTATTTATGACAAACTCACAGCCAATATCTTATTGAATGGGCAAAAGCTGGAAACATTCCCTTTGAAAACTGGTACAAGACAAGAATCCCCTCTCTCATCATTCCTATTCAACATCATATTGGAAGTTCTGGCCAGGGCAATCAGGCAAGATAAAGAAACAAAACCTATTTGAATAGGAGGAGAAGAAGTCGGATTGTCTCTATTTGCAGATGACATGATTTTATATATAGAAAACCCCATCGTCTCAGCCCCAAAACTCTTTTAGCTGATAAGCAACTTCAGCAAAGCCTCAGGATACAAAATCAATGTGCAAAATTCACAAGCATCCCTTTACACCAACAACAGGCAAGCAGAGAACCAAATCATGAATAAACTCCCATTCACAATTGCTACAAAGAGAATAAAATACCTAGGAATAAAGCTAATAAGGAATATGAAGGACATTTTCTAGGAGAACTACAAACCAATGCTCAAGGAAATAAAAGAGGACACAAACAAAGGAAAAAACATTCCATCCTCATGGATACGAAGAATCAATATTGTGAAAATGGCCATACTGCCCAAAGTAATTTATAGATTCAATGGTATTCCCATCAAACTACCATTGAAATTCTTCACAGAATTAGAAAAAAACTATTTAAAATTTTACATGGAATCAAAGAAGAACCCATATAGCCAAGACAATCCTAAGCAAAAAAACAAAGCTGGAGGCATCACGCTACCTGACTTCAAACTATACTATAAGGCTACAGTGACCAAAACAGCATGGTACTGGTCTCAAAACAGACATATAGCCCAATGGAACAGAATGAGACCTCAGAAATAATGCCACACTACTACAATTGCCTGATCTTTGACAAACCTGACAAAAACAAGCAATGGGGAAAAGATCTCCTATTCAATAAATGGTCCTAGAAAAACTGACTAACCATATATAGAAAATTGTAACTGGACCCCTTCCTTAGACCTTATACAAAAATTAACTCAAGATGGATTAAATACTTAAAGGTAAAATCCCAAAGCATAAAAATCCTAGAAGAAAACCTAGGCAATACCATTTAGGACATAGTCATGTGCAAAGACTTCATGACGAAAATGCCAAAAGCAATTGCAACAAAAGCCAAAATTGACAAATGGGATCTAATTAAACTAAAGAGCTTCTGCACAGCAAAAGAAACTACCATCAGAGTGAACAGGCAACCTACAGAATGGGAGAAAATTTTTGCAATCTACCCATCTGACAAAAGCCTAATATCCACAATTTACAATGAACTTAAACAAATTTACAAGAAAAAAAAAACAACTCCATCAAAAAGTGGTCAAAGGACATGAACAGACACTTCTCAAAAGAAGAAATTTACATGGCCAACAAATATATGAAAAGAAGCTCAACATCATTGATCATTAGAGAAATGCAAATCAAAACCACAATGAGATACCATTGCATGCGAGTCAGAATTGGCAATTATTAAGCAGTCCAGAAGCAATAGATGCTGGTGAGGCTGTGGAGAAATAGGAACCCTTCTACACTGTTGGAAATGTAAATTGATTCAACTATTGTAGAAAAGAGTATGGCCATTCCTCAAGGATCTAGAACCAGAAATACCATTTGACCCAGCAATCCCATTACTGGGTATATACCCAAAGGAATATAAATCATTCTACTATAAAGACACATTCACACGTATATTTATTGTAGCACCATTTGCAATCACAAAGTCATGGAACCAACCCAAATGCTCATCAGTGATAGATTGGATAAAGAAAATGTGGCATATATATGCCATGGAACACTACACAGCCATAAAAAGGAATGAGATCATGTTCTTTGCAGGAACATGGATGAAGCTGGAAGCCATCATCCTCAGCAAACTAACACAGGAACAGAAAACCAAACGCCGCATATTCTCACTCATAAGTGGCAGTTGAACAATGAGAACACATCGACACAGGGAGGGGAACAACACACACCAGGGCCTGTTTGGAGGTGGGAGGTGAGGGGAGGGAACTTAGAGGACAGGTCAATAGGTGCAGCAAACCACCATGGCACATGTACACCTATGTAACTAACCTGAACATTCTGCACATGTATCCCAGAACGTAAAGTAAAATTTTAAAAAAAGGAAAATTATTTTCAAAATATATTTCTCAAAAAATATAAGGAGGATATAATATCATTATTTATTAATATATGATAGTTCACATATACATTATATATAATCATATATGTAATATATGATGGTATACATATAATAGTATATATGTTATATACTATAGTATACATATAGTATATATAATATATTATTTAGTGTATATGTTATATATATATTGTGTGTATATAGTGTTTATGTGTGTGTGTGTATATATATATAAAGTGACTATATATTATTCTAGAAATTAGTTAAGGTTGTTATTTTTATATAGTATATGTAATTCCTAACCCAATAAAGAATACATTGAGTTTTTGTTAAAGCAGACTTAAACACTAAAACACATTAGCTTTCATATATTTATATGAATTTTGCATATATTATAGAGCTTTTATAATGGATTGTGTAAAGCAGATTCACTGTGCACTGGTTACCACTTCAGCCTGCTACATCTTGGTCTGCAATTTCTACTACTTGCGTGAGTCCACTGAGACAGAACACTAAAACAAAAGGTTAACTGAAGCAATTTTATTACTCACTAAGCAGCAAGGAACAATGAAAGCCTAGGATTCATGATAAGCTGATTACTCAAGTCTTGGGAAAGCTGCTCAGGGCAGATGGATTATCATCCTTGTGTGCCCTATTTGCATACCACAGCTGAAGGAGCCCAGAAAGCAGTCCACCATAGGTTTTTTGTATCCTGCAAGTCACAAGAATCACTGGAATAAGGTTTTATAAAACATCCTGTTTTAGGAGGGACTGGAACAAAGCCTGGACCATTCCAGCCAACACCTCTTAGGATTTTGTATTCACAGTATATTCTATAATTGTTTTTGAGAATAGAGGCATAAAGGGAAGAGAACTGGATCAGTCTAAAGCCACCCAGTAACTATCCTGAAGATTGTATTAACATGTTATTATATTTGTAGTTAATTGTAGTCACCTGGCAAGCAGCAAAAGAATAATCAGATAGCATTTGTGAAAATACAAATTCCTGGCCACAATATCTAGAAATTAATATGCCTAGGTTTGGGTTCAGCCTCGGAACATTCACGGAATATCTAGGTGAGAAACCTAAAGCCAGAGAGGTTAATTTATTCCTTCAAGGTAGTGCAGCTAAATTGCATATCCTGATTCCCATGGCAAGTCTCTAATCTGAAACCTGGATGGTGATATAAGTTTCAAGTAGAAGAGATGCTCAAACAATAAAGTTGGTTTTGTTTTTATTTATTAATGCATTTTTAATTGACAAATAATCATTATGTATATTTCCGAGGTACAATGTGATGTTTTGATCTATGTATGCATTCTAGAAAGATTCATTCAAGATAATGAACATATTAATCTCCTTACAAGCTTTTACATATAAACATACATATATGTGTATATATATGTACATATATATATAGTATATATATATATATATATATATAGTGATGAGGATGTTAAAAATCTATTCTGGCAATTTTGAGGTATGCAACACATTCTTATTAACTGTGGTCACCATGAATTGCAACACAGCACTAAAACTTATTCCTCCAGTCTAACTAAAACTTTAGGCACTCTTATCAACATCTTCTTTTTTCCCTTTTTCCCCTCCCCCTTAGAGAGTAACCACCTTTTTACTTTTATTGAGATTGACTTTCTTAGATTCCACAAATAAGTGACATTATATAGCACAAGTCTTTGTATGCCTTGCTTATTCACTTAGCATAATGTCCTCTAGTTCCATCCATGTTGTTGTGTATGACTGAATTTTCTTCTTTAAGGCTGTATGGTATTCTATTGTGTATATTTAGCACATTTTATTTAACCATTCATCTGTTGATGGACACTTAGGTTGCTTTCATACCTTGGCTATTGTGAATAATGCTGAAATAAACATAGGAGGGAAGATATTTCTTCAACATACCAATTTTAATTCTTTTGAATATATATCCAGGAATGAGATTGCCTGATCATATGGTAGTTCTATTTTTAGTTTTCTGAGGAAACGCCATACTAATTTCCAAAATGATTGTACTAATTTACATTCCTGTCAAAAGTGTACATGGGTTCCCTTTTCTCCACATTCTTCCCAACAGTTATTATTTATTGTTTTGATAATAGCCATTGAAACAAGTGTGAGGAGACAACTCATTGTTGCTTAATTTGCATTGCCTTGATAATTAAAGATGCTGGGCATTTTAAAATATATTTTCATGGCCATTTATAACTCTTCTTTTGAGAAGTGTCTGTTCAGATTTTTTGCCCATTTTTAAATTTATCTATTTTTTTGATGCTGAGATATTTGAATTTCTTATATATTTTGGATATTAGTCTCTTATTTGATGGATGGTCTGCAAATATTTTCTCCTAATCTGTGGCTATCTCTTTGTGTCTGGAATTGGTTCCTTCTGGTGGGTTCTTGGTCTCCCTGACTTCAAGAATAAAGCCCCGCACCCTCATGGTGAGTGTTACAGTTCTTAAAGATGGTGTGTCCAGAGTTTGTTCCTTCAGATGTTCAGATGTGTCCGGAGTTTCTTCTTTCTGGTGGGTTTGTGGTCTTGCTGACTTCAGGAGTGAAGCCACAGACCTTTGCAGTGAGTGTTACAGCTCTTAAAGGTGGCATGTCAGGAGTTGTTTCTTCCTCCTGGTGGGTTTGTGGTCTTGCTGACTTCAGAAGTGAAGCTGCAGACCTTCACAGTGAGTGTTACAGCTCATAAAGGTAGTGCGGACCCAAAGAGTGAGCAGCAGCAAGATTTACTGTGAAGAGAGAAAGAACAAAGCTTCCACAGTGTGGAAAGGGACCTGAGCGGGTTGCCGCTGCTGGCTGGGGTGGCCAGCTTTTATTCCCTTATTTGGCCCCACCCACATCCTGCTGATTGGTCCATTTTACAGAGTGCTGATTGGCCCATTTTACAGAGTGCTGAGTGGTGCGTTTTTATAGAGTGCAGACTGGTACGCTTACAAACCTTTAGCTAGACAAGAGCACTGATTGGTGCATTTTTACAGCATGCTGACTGGTGCATTTACAAACCTTCAGCTAGACACAGAGTGCTGATTGGTGCATTTTTACAGAGTGCTGATTGGTGTGTTTATAATCCTCTAGCTAGACAGAAAAGTTCTTCCAAGTCCCCACCTGACCCAGAAGTCCAGCTGGCTTCACCTCTCATCTTCACTCTGTTAACTGTTTCTTTTGCTTTGTAGAAGATATTTAATTTGATACAATTTTATTTTTCCTTTTTTTGCTTTGGTTGTCAGTGCTTTTGAAGTTTTATCAAAGATATTCTCTCCCAGACTAATGTTGTGGAGTTTCTCCTCTATGTTTTCTTCTAGTAGATTTCTAGTTTCGAATCTTATGTTTAAATCTTTTATCCATTTTGAGTTGACTTTTGTCTATGATGTGAAATAAGGTTCCAATTTCATTCTTCTGCATGATATTATGTGTGAAATAAACAAGATGAAGGAAATTTCTGTGAACAATTAATATAAGGATTTAAAAAAATGTTGAAAACCTCAATCTCTTCACTCCACACTAAATCTTGGTAATGTATGCAATGAAAAATGTAATAAATTACATTTATTGAAGCTCTTCTATATAGAATCTTTAAACTTCTAAAATTTTCTAGAATAGAACAAGTTATACATCAGAGCAAAAACACAACTCTGCCTATTGGGGGTAGATAAAACACACTAATCAACAGATGTTATTAATAGGTCTTATATATTATCTGTTCAAACCTATGAGTAAACAGGAAGTCTAAATCCATCCATTTATATCTTAATTTGAATGAACCAAGTATGTAATATAAAATTATAGATATTTTAGGGGGAATTGAGGATACACTGGTTAGATATGAAATAATGCCAAGGAATTCATCTTAATTTTCTTAAGTATAATAATGACATTGCCGTTATATAAGCATTTTTTTCATGGAATTCCAAAAAACAATTTTTCCTACATTGTTACAAATAGTATAAATATTTTAATATTTGAGAATTTGGTAGATATTTATATTTGTAATAAATATTTTGAACAAACTCATTTTTTTAATTTGCAGTTTATTTAAAACTTCCAGTTGGTGATCTTTTTACAAATCTGAGAAATAAATATGTAAGAGCATTTTCAGTAATAAAAGAGATTGTAAAAAATGTACACATTTAACTGTCTTATTCTAACTACTTTCCAATTTCCCTTGCTTAGATATGCATGCAGAATTGTGAATTGTTCTTTATTAAACATTCTATAGGTTTAATGTGTTATATTAAACATTGTAGTGCTAAGTCAATGCTTATTTCTTTTAAGTGCCTATGTTTGTGCACTGCACAGGTAAACATAGGGTAAACTTGAGTGTTTTATCTCAGTGAAAGGATGTAGTTAGAAATCTACTTGATCTGAGTCTGTTTACTGTGACTGACATGTCAGCCAAAATGAAAGATATCTTGTCTTCATGGAGCCTAGTCAAGGAGCCTGAAACTGTGGAGATCCAGACGACCATTTTCAGACTTGTTGAGGCACATTGCTATCTTGAACCAAAGAAGTATTTTGTAAAAAGAAAAAAGAAAAAAGAAAAAAAACGTGGAAATATTATTACATTTTTCAAAGAATGTTAAATACCTTTGACTTCATTTTAAAGACCCCCCAAAATAGCAGCTGGCACTCCACCTAAGCTGAAAGCCAAACAGCCCCTCACATCTCCTGAAGGTTGACCACCCCAGTGCCCTGCTCCCAATAGAGCAGCATTTGAGCAGAGACAAAGGCAAACCAGCCCCATACCTCCCCAGAGCAAGGGATAGCCTAGCACCCACCCCCAGGGTAGCAGAGCAGAATAATTGGACTAGTCTTACAAACTTCTTCAGCCTGAGATACTGAGGCATTGAAAGGCACAAGTGACATTGACTATAGTTGAAGAAACTGCATGGAAACTATACTACTGTACTCACCCAGAACAAAGCCAACACACTTTACCCAACAGATGCCCTAGGACACATCTACAGGTGAAAGTCTTTTCCCACAAATGCCCTGTGTATTAGTCTGTCTTCATGCTGCTGACAAACACATACCCAAGATTGGGAAATTTACAAAGGAAAGAGGTTTAATTGGACTTACAGTACCATGTGGCTAGGGAAGCCTCACAATCATGGCAGAAGGCAAGGAGGAACAAGTCATATCTTACACAAATGGCAGCAGGCAAAGAGAGAGCTTGTGCAGGGAAATTTCACCTTATGAAGCCATCAGATTTTGTGAGAATTATTCACTAACATGAGAACAGTGCAGGAAAGACCTGCCCCTATAATTCAATCACCTCCCACCAGGTTCCTTTCACAACAGGTGGGAATTCAAGGCGAGATTTGGGTGGTGACATCGCCAAACCATATCAGCCCAGTACAAAATTGGAAGAAGCAACTGTTTTATCAGATGTACATATATCAATGAAGGGATGCAAGAAACAGGAAAAATTAAGGAAACGTGATACCTCTAAAGAAAAACACTAATTCTCCAGTAAATGAGCCCAAATAAATGGAAATTTATGAATCACCTAAAAAAGGATTCAAAGTAATAATCTTAAAACCAGTGAGGTAAAAAAAGAATACAGTCAGGCAATGCAACATAATCAAGAAAACAATTCGTGATGTGAATAATTTTTTAAAGACATTTTTATCATAAAAAAGAACCAGGCCCGGGCACGGTATCTCACACCTGTAATCCCAGCACTTTGGGAGGCCGAGGTGGATGGATCATGAAGTCAGGAGTTCGAGGCCAGCCTGGCCTATATGGTGAAACCATGTCTCTACTAAAAATACAAAAATTAACCAGGTGTGGTGGCACATGCCTGTGGTCACAACTACTTGGTAGGCTGAAGCAGAAGAATTGCTTGAAACTGGGAGGCAGAGTTTGCAGGAAGCAGAAGTTGCACCACTGCACTCCAACCTGGGTGACAGAGTCAGAGTCTACCTAAAAAAAAAAAAAAAAAAAAAAGAACCAAATAGAAATCCCGAAACTGAAGACATCAATTAATAAAATAACACACGCAAATGAGAGCTTTAATAGCATACTATGTCACGCAGAAGAAATAATCTCTAAGCTTGAATAAAAGTTTTTTGAAATAACCCAGCTGAACAAAAAAGAGAGGGAAAAGAGTACAAAAGGATAAAGAAAGCCTACAGGACTTATGAAACACCACTGAGTGAACAAATTTCACATTATAAAATATCTTGAAGGAGAAGAAATGGGAAAAAGCATACAAAAACTATTTAATGCAATGATAGCTGAAAAACTAAGTCTTGAGAGAGATAGGAATACCCAGATTCAGGAAGCTTAAAAATTTCCAAATTGTTTCAATACAAAAAGTCTCCTTTTAGGCATAATATAGTCAAAGTGTCATAAGACAGAGAGGATTCTAAAAAGAGCAAGATAAATGTATCAAGATAAATATTAGAAAATCCCCACTAGACTAACAGTGGATTTCTCAACAGAAATCTTACAGGCCAGGAGGGAATAGGATGGTATATTCAAAGTGCTGAATGAAAAAATTTCTGCTGGCTAAGGATACTATTGCTAGTAAAACTATACTTCAAAAATGGATGAGAAATGAAGTTATTCCCAAGCAAACAAAACTGAAGGAATTGATCACCAGTAGACTGGCCTTAAAAGAAATGCTTAAAAGAGCTCTACATCAGAAAAAAAAAGGATAATAATTATCCTGAGAACATACAAAAGTATAAAACTTACTGATTGAGCAGACATACGAATGAGAAAAAGAGAGGTGAGAGTAGTAAAACCAGCAAACTGCAAAGATAAACAATAAAAGAAAGAAACAAATGATCTATAAAACAACCAGAAATAACACAACAAAATGATAATAATAAGTCTTCATTCATCAATAATAATATTAAATGTGAATGGAGTATATCCTTTATTTAAAACAGACTGGCTAAATGAATTAATAAAAATGAGACCAAACTACATGCTGCCTACAAGAAATTCACTTCAACAGTAAAGACACACAGATTGGAGGTGAAGCAGTAGAAAAAAATATTCTACACAAACGGAAACCAAAAATGAGCAGGATTAGCTATACTTAGATGAGACAGACTTCAAGTTAAAAACTGCAAGTAAAGACAAAAAAAGGTCACTAGATAATAATAAAGAAATTGATTCAGAAAGAAGGTCTAACAACTATGAATATATATCTATCCAATACCAGAGTACTCTGTCCTATAAAGCAAATATTATTAGATATCA